>NC_088229.1:9526983-9641983 GCF_036934945.1 Oncorhynchus masou masou | reverse complement strand
ATCTGTGTTCTTAAGAGCCAAATGTTGTTTGACAAAACAGTTTGAAACGAAATTACAAAGTTCAACAACAGAACAACAACAAAGGTGTATCAGTGCATATGAAATGAGCCGAGAGCCCCCCCCCCGCATCCATAACATGACCTTGCCCCCTTCTAAGGGCTTGCTATAGTGTTATTTAGCCATTACGACACACACACACACACAAGGAGACGCAAAAGTCGCATAGCCCCTCAATCATTCAATCAGCGACAAACACATGACACAAGCCATTACAGTATGGACGAACTGTCGAAGGAAAACACTCAAATAGTTGCACTTCTATGGTGTGCTGATTTTGAACGCCTGAAAATCAAGCAACAACATCCATGAATTAGGATATGGTGCATGTAAACATTGAATGTCACATGTATAGTTGGCAGACCTACTTAAAAAATCGGAGTAAGTTTACTATTTCAAATACAACAGGGACGTCCCTTCTATCTCCCTCGCTCTTCTGCAGTAGCATGTTCACCATGATAAATATTCGGAAATGATTTAAAATGCTGCAATTTGTAGAAAAGTCGCACCGAACATCAATCATCATTGCCAAAGCCATCATTAACACAATGCATAAGGTTTACAACTTCAATTATTTATATGTGTGACACATTTATCGACAAAAATTCCAGCGAAGAAACGTTTGCGTAATTAAGATTTAAATAGCCCGATGCTGACATACTTCTACAAAATAAGATACATTAAACCGTGTCCGATTGCAGAACTACAACAGATCACTGATAATTGACATGTCGTGAACATCAATCTATTGATAATCATTGAAGAAAGTTGCTGTAATAATCTACATCTTTCTAAAAAAAACATGCACACATCAGAACGTGCAGCTACATTATGAGATCTTACAAAAAACGAGCAGTTACCCACCAAAAAGTTTCCAGCGCCGCATTTGTCAATTTCTCATGGAACCCCGGTAACATTCCATCACCGACTATTCGCAAACATACGGTGGGAGAGACTCCACGCCACCTTTCACGGTCTTTCTTCCCTCGATCTGTTGTTTGATTTAAAAACAAAATAATCTAAAATGCTCTATAATGTGTCTATATTCGGGGCCTGACCGTGTCTCTCTCGCTCTCAGGCTGCAGCGAGTTATGGGGCGCGAGCATTGTGGGAATGTGACGTCAGGCCACTTTCACCAACTTTTTTTTCTACTAGGGACATGCAGTTTACTCTGTCGTGCTCGACTGACGTTTTCACAGTACTGGTTATGGCAATATATAACTGATTCGACTGCAGTCTACCCTCTCAGTATACACAACTAACGGAGATATTTAAACTTTAGACAGATTTAATATAAACATAAATAAGAAGGGTAAACAAAGTAAGATAAATAAACATTTATATTATAATTTCACATATACAATCACTATAGTCTATATATATTTCTGATCAAAAGATCTATATATTTGAAGAATATTAATGTTATTTTCGATATACATTTTATTATATCCTATTGATTCGGCATTGTTTTTTGCTGAAAATGATAATCGAGACATTTATTGAATAAAATGTTTATTTATGTCAAAACGGCAATCATATATTTGTACAATATTGCTTAATCAACAATTTTACATTGATTATATTGAGAGGTAACTTTATAGGGCTATAGATAGCCTATGTTTAACTGATAACCTGTGCTTTGCAAGTAATCCCACTCATTACTTTATTCATATTGGTTTGTTTATTCGTTTATGTTTGAGTTTTATAATACTGAACGAATATTTTCGAAATATATATAGCGGTTCAAGTTTGTGTAATTATTCACAATTCATGTCATTTTACAGGTAATTCTTCGACATATAATTTTCATGTGGCCAATAGATGTTTTAAATGGTAATGTAAGCTTACTGAAATGTTGAAAACTATGGAATTGCCTAATATTAATGAACTGTGCATGCACCCCATAAAACATTCTACTAAATTGAGTAGCTAAATTATGAAAGATGTTTCTACATATGAACACATCTATTACTTTCCATTTTAGGGGGACTTAAATTCAACTGTTACAAAATATCACCACACAGAGGTCCTGATAGTACCACAAATTCAGCTCTTCACACAAACGACACCAGATCTGTAATGCGGAGCGCGGGTCCCACGTCCGAATGCGATGCTCTGGTGGTCCCATTTCACCTTGTGTTTTTGGGCGAAAGAATTACTTCCAGGGCGTATCAACCCGTTTCCTCGTCACCCCAACCCCTCCCCATCCCTTCCATACGCTTCCAAACCGCGGATGGAAGTGTTTGTGTATGAGAAAGAGTAGGGGGTGGGGAGCAGGAGTCTTAAATAAGCCTTTCGGCGTGTTCAATGGAGTGGGGGGGGGGGGAAACACGTTTTGTTGGTATCATACTAAGGAAATACCTCCGAACCATATTAGCTTTTCTGTTGCAACATTGCTCACTGATATGGATAGTAAGATAATATAGTGGAATGTTTTGTAACAAAGACAAAATGGAAAGTATCATGAAAACTATTCATCATTTGGACTGATAAAAACATCAGGTAGGCCAATTGGACATGGAATGGTATGGGGTTATTTTGAGAAATAGGCTTATTGTTGAAGAGTAGTGTTGATAGGTCTCAGAATTGTTATTCACATTTTGGAAGTAAATATTGTTAAACATCTTTAAATAACTTTGACTAATCTTTGAATATTTCTGAACTTTAAAAAACTAAAACGTGTAGTTTGTAGTCATGAACCACACTGGTGACTGATATAGGTAAATGCAAATCATTATGAATAGTCTGCAGTAAACTAAGTCATAATTCATGCAAATATTCATGTGTTTGGATGAAGTATTTAAATAATATACAGAAAAGTGTTTTTGCAACAAATAGCTCATACTTATTTCCTACTCGTACCCAGTAATCGCCTATTCTAAATCATCTTTCAACAAGTAGAAAGTCAATAGTGTAAACACAATCTGCATACCCTTCTCATGTCTTTATAGAATTGACGTTTTACCGAGTTGAATATTTTAAAAGGACGATTTAAGAAATAAGATCTGTGGCTGGATATCTCGTTCTCCAGGGAATGTAGTGTTTACAGTGCTATTATTATTTAGATGTTCACGTGACGTGAAATATTGGGATTTTTAACCCAGAAAAGTTTGGATCCAACTTCAACTGTTTGGATACAATTTGTAGTTAAATGTTTTCAGGAAAATGGAAACATGGGATGTACCTTAAACTATTTATGATTCCCTGTCATTCAGTGAATTTATTCAACTGCAATATCATGATTAATTTGATTAGCATAAAATCAACGTTTCGGTTATGTATTGAGTTTTTCTTCATTTGAGAGGTTCCCCATGATCATTTTGGATTTTATTTGATAATCAGACATGTATAGGTCATTAATGATTCTTATAAAATGTTTAAAATGGGGTTTACCAACTTCAACATGATGGATTAGTTTAAAGTGAGATTATATTATGGATTAGTTTAAATGAGATTATATTACAGATTAGTTTAAAGTGAGATTATATTATGGATTAGTTTAAAGTGAGATTATAGTGTGGATGAAGAAATTCACAACCTACCATTAGCCATTTCAACCTTAAAAAGGTAATGGAATGGTATATAAAATCACATCAAGACAGATTTTTTTTTTTATTACAAAACTATTCTAATTAAAACAATTAAACGTCTCGTAAACAAATAAATGATAGGAGGTTGAAATCCGCAACTGTTCGGAAAACATATGGAAGTTTACTCCATTCCACAAATCATTTTATCCTAAACATTTGTTTCAGGAACATAGACATATATGAATATAGGATATTAATATCTCCGTAAAGGGCTTCAACATTTCATACATTCTGATACCTGTAGTTAGAAAAAGGACAATACAAATCTAACCCCTCAGCACAACTTTTAGATTTTGATCAACTGTGAGACTGACATGTTCTGGCGATGGGTGATGAGTGAGGACAGGGAAAGTGTCACTCACAACACACTCTCATTTTGTCCTTGAAGGGGGAACCCTCTGAAAAAAGTTCCTTTAACAGGTTCTATGTGGAACCAAAATATTTTTTATTTGGAACCCAAAAGGGTTCTATCTGGAGTTGAAAACGGTTCTATCTGGACCTGAAAAGGGTTCTATCTGGACATGAAAAGGGTTCTGTCTGGACATGAAAAGGGTTCTATCTGGAGCTGAAGAGGGTTCTAATCTGGTCATGAAAAGGGTTCTAATCTGGACATGAATAGGGTTCTAATCTGGACATGAAAATGGTCCTAATCTGGACATGAAAAGGGTTCAATCTGGACATGAAAAGGGTTCTATCTGGACATGAAAAGGGTTCTATCTGGAGCTGAAGAGGGTTCTATCTGGACATGAAAAGGGGTCTATCTGGAGCTGAAGAGGGTTCAATCTGGACATGAAAAGGGTTCTATCTGGAGCTGAAGAGGGTTCTATCTGGACATGAAAAGGGTTCTATCTGGACATGAAAAGGGTTCTATCTGGAGCTGAAGAGGGTTCAATCTGGACATGAAAAGGGTTCTATCTGGAGCTGAAGAGGGTTCTATCTGGACATGAAAAGGGGTCTATCTGGAGCTGAAGAGGGTTCAATCTGGACATGAAAAGGGTTCTATCTGGAGCTGAAGAGGGTTCTATCTGGACATGAAAAGGGTTCTATCTGGATCTGGAGTTCTATCTGGAAGAGGGTTCTATCTGGACATGAAAAGGGTTCTATCTGGAGCTGAAGAGGGTTCTATCTGGACATGAAAAGGGTTCTATCTGGACATGAAAAGGGTTCTATCTGGAGCTGAAGAGGGTTCTATCTGGACATGAAAAGGGTTCTATCTGGACATGAAAAGGGTTCTATCTGGAGCTGAAGAGGGTTCTATCTGGACATGAAAAGGGTTCTATCTGGAGCTGAAGAGGGTTCTATCTGGACATGAAAAGGGTTATAATCTGGATCTTATTTTCAGGGGTTTTCCTACAGGGACAAATGTTGTCACATAGCACTCTTTTCTTTCTAAGAGTGTAGACAGAAACAAGTAGTTTATGTCTGTGTATCACAGGAGGTTGGTGGCACACCTTAATTGGGGAGGACGGGCTGGTGGTAATGGCTGGAGCAGAGTGAGTGGAATGGTATGAAATACGACAAAGTTATGGTTCCCATGTGTTTGATGCCTTTCCATTTGCTCCTTTCCATCCATTATTATGAGCCATCCTCCCCTCAACAGCCTCCTGTGGTCTGCATCAAACATCTGCTGCTGCTGCTGTTGTGTTATATAAAGATCCCCACATCACTTAGTGAAAATGTTTGTGCTACTTTCCCCTTCAAAAATCTAAAGACCGAATAGAAAGTGTAGCCTCCAAGAATACACAAGAGAGTGTGGGTAAGGAGGAAGAGGGAAACGATTTCCCAGCAGAATGGTCTACTTTCATTATCCAACTGTTTATTTATTTGGATTACTGTGTGGTTGGGCCACATTCAGGTTGATTGCAGTTGCGGCCTGTCATTTAGAGTTGTAGATCGATTTTAAAGTACCCTATGGAACGCCACATAGTGCCTGCCATGGTAGCTAGCTCCTCTTCCTCCCTCCTTTCTCCATTCCAAAACTGCTCATACAAACCACCATGAACAACAAGAGTAGAGTAAGTTTCAAAGCCAGGCAGACACTCCCCAGTCTCAACCCAGTCTCAGCCCAGTCTCAGCCCAGTCTCAGCCCAGTTTAAGCCTAGTCTCAGCCCAGTCTCAGCCCAGTCTCAGCCCAGTCTCAGCCCAGTCTCAGCCCAGTCTCAACCCAGTCTCAGCCCAGTCTCAGCCCAGTCTCAGCCCAGTCTCAACCCAGTCTCAGCCCAGTCTCAGCCCAGTTTAAGCCCAGTCTCAGCCCAGTTTAAGCCCAGTCTCAACCCAGTCTCAGCCCAGTCTCAGCCCAGTTTAAGCCCAGTCTCAGCCCAGTCTCAGCCCAGTCTTAGCCCAGTCTCAGCCCAGTCTCAGCCCAGTTTAAGCCCTTTCTCAACCCAGTCTCAGCCCAGTCTCAGCCCAGTCTCAGCCCAGTTTAAGCCCAGTCTCAGCCCAGTTTAAGCCCAGTCTCAATCCAGTCTCAGCCCAGTTTAAGCCCAGTCTCAACCCAGTCTCAACCCAGTCTCAGCCCAGTTTAAGCCCAGTCTCAGCCCAGTCTCAGCCCAGTCTCAGCCCAGTCTTAGCCCAGTCTCAGCCCAGTCTCAGCCCAGTTTAAGCCCAGTCTCAACCCAGTCTCAACCCAGTCTCAACCCAGTCTCAGCCCAGTCTTAGCCCAGTCTCAGCCCAGTCTCAGCCCAGTTTAAGCCCAGTCTCAGCCCAGTCTCAGCCCAGTCTCAGCCCAGTCTCAGCCCAGTCTCAGCCCAGTCTCAACCCAGTCTCAACCCAGTCTCAGCCCAGTCTCAGCCCAGTCTCAGCCCAGTCTCAGCCCAGTTTAAGCCCAGTCTCAGCCCAGTCTCAGCCCAGTTTAAGCCCAGTCTCAGCCCAGTCTCAGCCCAGTTTAAGCCCAGTCTCAGCCCAGTCTCAGCCCAGTCTCAGCCCAGTCTCAGCCCAGTCTCAACCCAGTCTCAGCCCAGTCTCAGCTCAGTCTCAGCCCAGTCTCAACCTAGTCTCAGCCCAGTTTAAGCCCAGTCTCAGCCCAGTCTCAGCCCAGTCTCAGCCCAGTCTCAGCCCAGTTTAAGCCCAGTCTCAGCCCAGTCTCAGCCTAGTCTCAGCCCAGTTTAAGCCCAGTCTCAGCCCAGTCTCAACCCAGTCTCAGCCCAGTCTCAGCCCAGTCTCAACCCAGTCTCAGCCCAGTCTCAACCCAGTCTCAGCCCAGTCTCTGCCCAGTTTAAGCCCAGTCTCAGCCCAGTCTCAACCCAGTCTCAGCCTATACCACAATTAAAACTCTGATTCAAGTTGGAGGCTGGGATGCCAGCAGTTTAGGCTTTCAAATGCAATGATGACACAAAATAATAAAGGGACTTGCCTAAATAAACCCAATAGAGTTGTGGGGCATCGAGAACCTCTGCGTCTGTTTATGGATAAGAAGCCATGCAGTATTCTAATTCCAAACTGGTTCTATTGTCATCCCATTTTACCTCTTCCTCACCTTCTACTTTGAGTTCCTTCGACCCACTCCCCCTGCCACCTCAGATTAAAAAGCCAGAAAACCAGGCATCATTGAATCAGAACCACCTTTTTTCACCAAGCACATTTACACATGCCCAGAATTTGCCACAGTGAGAAGGTGGTGCCAGCAATAGACAATACAAACAGAATACAGACAGCCCACATATACACCATACAGAGTATAGGATGATTACAGAGAGGATATACAATTTACAGAGGAGCTATAGCTATATAAGCAGAGGGAGGGATGCTGCCGTAGTGAATATATACAATGGATACACCTCTCCTACCCTGTTCCTAAGAGCTACCCTCCTATAGGTTCTCTCTCCAACCCTGTTCCTAAGAGTTACCCTCCTATAGGTTCTCTCTCCAACCCTGTTCCTAAGAGTTACCCTCCTATAGGTTCTCTCTCCAACCCTGTTCCTGAGAGTTACCCTCGAGTAGGTTCTCTCTCCAACCCTGTTCCTAAGAGCTACCCTCCTATAGGTTCTCTCTCCAACCCTGTTCCTGAGAGCTACCCTCCTGTAGGTTCTCTCTCCAACCCTGTTCCTGAGAGCTACCCTCCTGTATGTTCTCTTTCCAACCCTGTTCCTGAGAGCTACCCTCCTGTAGATTTCTCTTCAAATGCAGTTGTAACTAACCAGATGAATCTTTTCAACCAGCTAGTTATTAGAATCAGGTGTGCTAGATTGGGATCCAACCCTGTTCCAGGAGAGCTGAAACCCTCCTGGGGTTCTCTCTCCAGGACCAGGGTCCTGAGAGCTGAAAACCCTCCTGTATGTTCTCTTTCCAACCCTGTTCCTGAGAGCTACCCTCCTGTAGATTTCTCTTCAAATGCAGTTGTAACTAACCAGATGAATCTTTTCAACCAGCTAGTTATTAGAATCAGGTGTGCTAGATTGGGATCGGAGTGAAAACCTACAGGACAGTAGCTCTCCAGGAACAGGGTTGGAGTGAAAACCTACAGCACAGTAGCTCTCCAGGAACAGGGTTGGAGTGAAAACCTACAGCACAGTAGCTCTCCAGGAACAGGGTTGGAGTGAAAACCTACAGCACAGTAGCTCTCCAGGAACAGGGTTGGAGTGAAAACGTACAGCACAGTAGCTCTCCAGGAACAGGGTTGGAGAGCACTGGCATCAACAGTGTTTTGTGGAGGTGTACATCACAGAAGGTTGGTGGCACTTTAATTGACGAGAACGGACTCGTGGCAATGACTAGAGCAGAATCAGTGGAATGGGATCTCTAAAATATGGGGTGTCCAGAGTGGACTGGGTATCCAGAGTGGGCAGGGTGTCCAGAGTGGGCTGGGTGTCCAGAGTGGGCAGGGTGTCCAGAGTGGGCAGGGTGAGTGGGCAGGGTGTCCAGAGTGGGCAGGGGCAGAGTGGGCAAGGTGTCCAGAGTGGGCTGGGTGCTGGGCAGGGTGTCCAGAGTGGGCAGGGTGTCCAGAGTGGGCAGGGTGTCCAGAGTGGGCATGGTGTCCAGGGTGTCCAGAGTGGGCAGGGTGTCCAGGGTGTGTGGGCCAGTGGGCAGGGTGTCCAGAGTGGGCTGGGTGTCCAGAGTGGGCAGGGTGTCCAGAGTGGGCAAGGTGGCAGGGTGTCCAGAGTGGGCAGGGTGTCCAGAGTGGGCAGGGTGTCCAGAGTGGGCTGGGTGTCCAGAGTGGGCAGGGTGTCCAGAGTGTGTCCAGAGTGGGCAGGGTGTCCAGAGTGGGCAGGGTGTCCAGAGTGGGCAGGGTTTGGCGATGATCTTACCTGCTTCCTTGTCCTGGAGGTGTGCAGGTCCTTGATGGAGGGCAGGTTACAGACGATAAACTACGACTGGACGATTTGTTCACATCTGGAGGGTATTTCCTCACCACTAGGATACTCAGAAATCCCTTCTTCCAGGCACAGATTATAGAGTTTGTATGTGTTTGGTTTAAAACAGATGGCTGGTTAATGCTACCAGAGGCTGACGATAAACAACTTAGATGCAAAACCACCCAAAAGAGCCATCACAGCCTGCCAGCGCCAGAGATGTTGGGAGGGATACTGTGAGAGGGGAAGTGCTCCGTTCATCTGCTAATTGCCCTGGTTATTCTATCCCACAGTTTGAGTATCTGTGTTCCCATCCCTGCTTATGCTAGTCGGGATGGGAGAAATGTATTTCCTCAGCTCATATTAGTATGTTTGATTTCTATGTTTTGGTAAGGCATTTCACTTGATCGTCTCGGAGAGAGATGTGGTTGTAGAACTTTAGTGCTTGATAATCATGTTTATGATCATGTACACAACATCATGTACAGTAAGATAATGTACATGGCACCATGTAGAGTAAGATAATGTACACAACATCATGTACAGTAAGATCATGTACACCGTGCCATGTAGAGTAAGATAATGTACACGACGGCATGTACAGTAAGATAATGTACACAACATTATGTACAGTAAGATAATGTACACGGCACCATTTAGAGTAAGATAATGTACACCGTGTCATGTACAGTAATATAATGTACACGACGTCAAGTACAAGAAGATAATGCACACGGTGTCATGTACAGTAAGATAATGTACACGGTACCATTTAGAGTAAGATAATGTACACTGTGTCATGTACAGTAAGTATTAAGACATAGTGTTACACTTGATATTGATGCAGTTTCTTTTCCCCTTCAACCTTCTCTCCCATCCCTCCACCAATCAACACATTAGTATCAGCTTTGTGTTTAGACAATGGATTGGCAGAATGACAGCATGGTGGCTCACTTAGCTGTAATTTTATAGGGAACACGTCAGTCCCAAAAATCACTTTAATTCAAGACTTAACAATATACAACATACACACAACTTAGGTTAAAAAGCTATAAATACCAGCAGTGGAACACCAGTAACTTTGCTTTGCATATGGATGTATCCTTCCCTCCAAACACAGCTCCTTTGAGTAACACTACCCAATAGAACAGAGACACATAAACATTGCAAGCCGCTAAAGGGAGACCCGTTTGAAATGATAACAGTCCAGCTCTCTCCACAGAACCTCTTGGTCACACTCAGGAGAGGTGGCGAAATAACCTACTCAGTCACTTTTAGGAGAGACTGTTAAAAAAAAACAGGTTTTGATGGACCTAGCAGTGGACAAGCAGATAGAGGAGAGGGACAACCAGGTCAACTGTCTGTGAGACACCTGTCTGTGTTCTACAGGGACACTGTCTCAAATAGCTCCCTAGACCCTTTATAGTGTCTGTAGGGATCTGGTAAAAAGTTGTGCGCTGGATATAGAATAGGGTGCCATTTGGAACACTACATAGGGAATAGGGTGCCATTTGGGACACTGCATAGGGAATAGGGTGCCATTTGGGACACTGCATAGGGAATAGGGTGCCATTTGGGTCACTGCATAGGGAATAGGGTGCCATTTGGGACACTATATAGGGAATAGGGTGCCATTTGGGACACTACATAGGGAATAGGGTGCCATTTGGGACACTGCATAGGGAATAGGGTGCCATTTGGGACACTGCATAGGGAGTAGGGTGCCATTTGGGACACTACATAGGGAGTAGGGTGCCATTTGGGACACTGCATAGGGAATAGGGTGCCATTTGGATCACTGCATAGGGAATAGGGTGCCATTTGGGTCACTGCATAGGGAATAGGGTGCCATTTGGGACCTGTCTCAGACAGTCGACCTGTTTTACCCAACGGTTGATGGAAACGGTCTCCTGGTATTTCATGTACATTTTATTTCCTGGTTAAACGATATACATTTATAATCCTATTTTTCTAACCACTCAACGTTGACCAATTTAGTTTTCTCACAGAGAGTGTGTGAAATTAATGGCATTTTACCATTAGAGTACTATATTAAAGATGATGGCAGCCATCAACCAGTCAGTCATGTTCTGTGGAGACTTCCTGAAGTTTGTGTTGCGACTGCCGAGCGTCATCAACATTAGGTGCGTTCTCAGCACGTTTTAAAAAGCAACAGTAGTAAGCCTGAGATGCAGTCCTCTCTTACGTGCGACTATACGGCTTTCATTTCCTAACCCAAGACGGCGTGTCCTGAATGGCATCCTATGATCCCTATGCACTGCACTACTTTGGACCGGGACCCATAGGGCTATGGTCAAGCGTAGTGCGCTATAAGAGGGAATAGGGTGCGATATGGGAGACGCCCCCAAATGTTGTTTACAGCACATGTACTCATTCACTCTGTCTGCTTGTCTGATGTTTTCTATGTGAGCTTGCTGTTTCCTATACATTTCAATAGGTGCTATTAGAAACACAGCCTTTCTGCTAGTGTAAATGAATGCAAATGCCCCAAATAGGAGAGCTTCAATGGAAATGTACAAATTCTGATTTAATTTTCTAATCCCGTGGATGTTTTGTTGATACTCAAGGATATTCCATGTAGTGTGTGCTGCCATCATATGGTATTTTCATTCAAACTCAGGATACACATGTTCATAACTGACCTTGTTTATTTATATATAAAACATAGGATTATTCAACTCTTTTTTTTTTTTTTTACAAAAATAAAAAAACAGGTTTTGAGACATTGTTTTGATGGTAGATTGAGTGAATGTTACACAGTAGGGAAGTGTAGCACGTTGAATGACAGCACCGAGTGGAGATGTAATAACATAGTGGTAGTATGGTAACTAGTTATAGTTAGTCACAATAAAAACAGAATCCTGCCTAGATACCTGTTTATTTGTTGAGTTGGGCTGGTGTTAACATAGGTAGGGAGGTGTCGTGAGAGGGGTTAGCAGTGACTGAGTACATTTACATTTAAGTCATTTAGCAGACGCTCTTATCCAGAGCGACTTACAAATTGGTGAATTCACCTTCTGACATCCAGTGGAACAGCCACTTACAATAGTGCATCTAAATCATTTAAGGGGGGGGCTGAGAAGGATTACTTTATCCTATCCTAGGTATTCCTTGAAGAGGTGGGGTTTCAGGTGTCTCCGGAAGGTGGTGATTGACTCCGCTGTCCTGGCGTCGCAAGGGAGTTTGTTCCACCATTGGGGGGCCAGATAGCTTTTAACATTTGACTGGGCTGAGCGGGAACTGTACTTCCTCAGTGGTAGGGAGGCGAGCAGGCACAGAGGTGGATGAACGCAGTGCCCTTGTTTGGGTGTAGGGCCTGATCAGAGCCTGGAGGTACTGCGGTGCCGTTCCCCTCACAGCTCCGTAGGCAAGCACCATGGTCTTGTAGCGGATGCGAGCGTCACTTCAATTACAGTCCCCCGACCCTCTCCACAACCCCTCGGTGGAAAAGGGACATTAGTGTCCTGCGGTGCCGTTCCCCTCACAGCTCCGTAGGCAAGCACCATGGTCTTGTAGCGGACATAGCTTCACTTCAATTACAGTCCCCGACCCTCTCCACAACCCCTCGGTGGAAAAGGGACATTAGTGTCCTGCGGTGCCGTTATACTCACAGCTCCGTAGGCAAGCACCATGGTCTTGTAGCGGATGCGAGCTTCACTTCAATTACAGTCCCCCGACCCTCTCCACAACCCCTAAAAACAAAAAGGGACATTAGTGTCCAACCCGTGACAGAACAGCTCCTGTGGCTGAGCACGTTGAGGCCTCTAGTGTCACATTTATCTCAGGTAAATAATAAATAGAGTCATTCAGATGTCACATAATAACCCTAAGTAGCTACTGTTATCAAAGTAGCCCATCTTTGATTTAATGCCGTTGGAGTTTTCAGATCCAGAGTAAGGACTGAAACTGGCCTGTTTCGTTGACTTAAGCCAATATCTATATCTTCTATTGACTATTTCTCTAAACCATGATTCAGCTAATCTTAAACATTGGGCAGCCATTTTGTTGAAGCAGAACTACTGTAATAGAACAGTGCTCGACTTGGACTGAAATAGGTGCCGGTACTGTTTGTATTTAGGTGCAGGAGCTCCATCATACTTTTGAGCTAATATTCTATAAGAGGAACATGTGCTCAAACAGTAGACATTTGGAGGTGAACTCTCGATCCTCATTTTTGGTACTTTTGATGAGGTGTGGTATCAGCAATAGACAGTCGACACTAGCAGTCTGCAGTAGGTTGATAAGGCAGAAGGGTGGACCCAGCATTGCACGTCAAACCAGAAATACATCATAACCTTGTCCTGTTGCCAGAGGGGATACCAGCCCTGACAGTCAGTAGAGAACAACACTGAAATAACATTCTCTTAAATACCTTTGATTTCCTCTGTTTCCGTGTCCCTCGATCTCTTTCCATGCTAGCAATGTAGTTTGTCATGTGTTGAGCACAAGTATAACTTTTAACATTTATTCAGTCTACATGCGGTCCTTTCTGGTCCTCTGACAGTGTACCTCACAGGCACTAGTAAAGGTGCAGCTGGTCAAGAAAAGAGCAGAATGCCTTTCTCTTGACTGCATCGATTCTTGTTTTTGTGAGAAATATTGATGCATTGAAATGTCCAAATTGTCTGTATAATCAACATACACATAGCTCTGACAGACATACTTACCCCACCAGACATGCCACCAGGGGTCTCTTCACAATCCCCAAATGTAAAAATGGATTCAAGGCAACACACAGTATTATACAGAGCCATGATCCCACGGCTCTCCCTTCCATCTCAAACAATGTAAGCAGTCGAATTTAAAAAAAAATATAATAATTTTAAAAAGATAAAAATAACACAACCCATCACAACACAACCCATCACAACACAACCCCTCACAACACAACCCCTCACAACACAACCCCTCACAACACAACCCCTCACAACCCATCACAACACAACCCCTCACAACACAACCCCTCACAACACAACCCCTCACAACACAACCCATCACAACACAACCCCTCACAACACAACCCCTCACAACACAACCCCTCACAACACAACCCCTCACAACACAATCCCTGACAACACAACCCCTCACAACACAACCCCTCACAACACAACCCCTCACAACACAACCCATCACAACACAACCCCTCACAACACAACCCCTGACAACACAACCCATCACAACCCCTCACAACACAACCCCTCACAACACAACCCCTCACAACACAACCCCTCACAACACAACCCCTCACAACACAACCCATCACACAACACAACCCCTCACAACACAACCCCTGACAACACAACCCATCACAACACAACCCTCACAACACAACCCCTCACAACACAACCCCTCACAACACAACCCCTCACAACACAACCCCTCACAACACAACCCCTCACAACACAACCCCTCACAACACAACCCCTCACAACACAACCCCTCACAACACAACCCATCACAACACAACCCCTCACAACACAACACCTCACAACCCATCACAACACAATCCCTCACAACACAACCCATCACAACACAACCCATCACAACACAACCCCTCACAACACAACCCCTGACAACACAACCCCTCACAACACAACCCCTCACAACACAACCCCTCACAACACAACCCCTCACAACACAACCCATCACAACACAACCCCTCACAACACAACACAACACAACCCTCACAACACAACCCATCACAACACAACCCCTCACAACACAACCCCTCACAACACAACCCATCACAACACAACCCCTCACAACACAACCCCTCACAACACAACCCCTCACAACACAACCCCTCACAACACAATCCCTCACAACACAACCCCTCACAACACAACCCCTCACAACACAACCCCTCACAACACAATCCCTCACAACACAACCCCTCACAACACAACCCATCACAACACAACCCATCACAACACAACCCCTCACAACACAACCCCTCACAACACAACCCCTCACAACACAACCCATCACAACACAACCCATCACAACACAACCCCTCACAACACAACCCCTCACAACACAACCCATCACAACACAACCCATCACAACACAACCCCTCACAACACAACCCCTCACAACACAACCCCTCACAACACAACCCATCACAACACAACCCCTCACAACACAACCCCTCACAACACAACCCCTCACAACACAACCCATCACAACACAACCCATCACAACACAACCCCTCACAACACAACCCCTCACAACACAACCCATCACAACACAACCCCTCACAACCCATCACAACACAACCCCTCACAACACAACCCCTCTCCCCTATCTGACCTAAATAACTCATAGGTATGTGTTCTTGTTTTAAATGTAGGTGGTTCTGTCCTTGAACTGTTCTTGTTTTAAATGTAGGTGTCACACCCTGACCGTAGAGCACTTTTTATGTCTCTATTTTGGTTTGGTCAGGGTGTGATTTGGTTGGGCAGTCTATGTTCTATGTTCTATGATTTTCTATTTCTATGTGTTTGGCCGGGAGTGGTTCTCAATCAGAGGCAGCTGTCTATCGTTGTCTCTGATTGAGAACCATACTTAGGGAGCCTTTTTCCCCTACCTGTTTTGTGGGAAGTTAACTTTGACTTTGTTCAGGGCATATAGCCCAAGGCGTTTGTGTGTGTCATTTTTATTAAAAAAATCAAATGTACGCTTACCATGCTGCACCTTTGTCCAGTCCTTCAGTCAGCTGTGACAGTAGGTAGTGCTGTTCTTGTTTTAAATGTAGGCAGTTCAGTCCTTGAGCTGTTCTTGTCTCAGCCAAAGGAGAGGGAGAGGTTTCATTAAGAGAAGGTAGAGAGAGGGGGTTTCATTAAGAGTAGGTAGAGAGAGAGGGGGTTCATTAAGAGAATGTAGAGAGAGGTTTAAGAGAAGATCGAGAGAGGGGGGGTTTAATAAGAGAAGGTAGAGAGAGAGGGGGTTTCATTAAGAGAAGGTAGAGAGAGGGGGTTTCATTAAGAGAAGGTAGAGAGAGAGGGGGTTTCATTAAGAGAAGGTAGAGAGAGAGGGGGTTTCATTAAGAGAAGGTAGAGAGAGAGGGGGTTTCATTAAGAGAAGGTAGAGAGAGAGGGGGTTTCATTAAGAGAAGGTAGAGAGAGAGAGGGGGTTTCATTGAGAGAAGAGAGAGAGAGAGGGGGTTTCATTAGAGAAAAGAGAAGGAGAGAAACAGAGAAGGGGGTTTCATTGAGGCTGAAAGAGAAAAGGTAGAAGAGAAAGAGGGGGTTTCATTAAGAGAAAGGTAGAGAAGGGGGTTTCATTAAGAGAAGGTAGAGACAGGGGGTTTCATTAAGAGAAAAGTGAGGAGAAGGGGTTTCATTAAGCTGAAGGTGAAGAGAGAGATTGGGTTTCATTAAGAGAAGGTAGAGAGAAGGGGGTTTCATTAAGAGAAAGTAGAGGGGGGGCAGACGATTGTGAGCATAGAAAGGGATGGGAAGACAAGACATCAAAACATGCACAGAGCTCATAAATAGTGTAGTTTTTATGTAAATAGATACATAGAGGTTTGCAGTTCATGGAATTGTTTTTGCCTTATTGGTGCCCTGCAATCTCTCCTATGCCTCAAAAATGTAGTTCCTGCACCTAACATTTGTGAAACTCTTTTGATGAAGCTAAAAGAGAGAAAAAGTGAGGCTGAAAGAGCAATACAATGAGGCTGAAGGAGAGAAACAGTGAGGCTGAAGGAGAGAAACAGTGAGGCTGAAGGAGAGAAACGGTGAGGCTGAAGGAGAGAAACAGTGAGGCTGAAGGAGAGAAACAGTGAGGCTGAAGGAGAGAAACAGTGAGGCTGAAAGAGAGAAACGGTGAGTCTGAAGGAGAGAAACAGTGAGGCTGAAGGAGAGAAACAGTGAGGCTGAAGGCTGAATGGGAGAAACATTGAGGCTGAAGGAGAGAAACAGTGAGGCTGAAGGAGAGAAACAGTGAGGCTGAAGGAGAGAAACAGTGAGGCTGAAGGAGAGAAACAGTGAGGCTGAAGGAGAGAAACATTGAGGCTGAAGGAGAGAAACAGTGAGGCTGAAGGAGAGAAACGGTGAGTCTGAAGGAGAGAAACAGTGAGGCTGAAGGAGAGAAACAGTGAGTCTGAAGGAGAGAAACAGTGAGGCTGAAGGAGAGAAACAGTGAGGCTGAAGGAGAGAAACAGTGAGGCTGAAGGAGAGAAACATGTGAGGCTGAAGGAGAGAAACAGTGAGGCTGAAAGAGAGAAACGGTGAGTCTGAAGGAGAGAAACAGTGAGGCTGAAGGAGAGAAACAGTGAGGCTGAAGGAGAGAAACAGTGAGGCTGAAGGAGAGAAAAGACAGGGAAATAGAGATAACTATAAAAACATTCATCTGTGGAACACTCATACACACTCAGAAAAAAGGGTTCCAAAAGGCTTCTTTGGCTGTCCCCATAGAATAACCATTCTTGGTTCCAGGTAGAACCCTTCTTGGTTCCAGGTAGAACCCTTATTGGTTCCAGGTAGAACCCTTATTGGTTCCATGTAGAACCCACTGTGGAAAGTGTTCTAAACGTAACTCAGAAAAGTTCTACATGGAAGGGTAAAGGGTTCTACTTTGGAACCAAAACTAGGTTTTCCAAGGGTTCTCATATGAGGACCGATAAATAACCCTTTTAGGTTCTAGAAAGCACCTTTTTTCTTTAAGTTCACCTACTATATTGCACAGTTAGTTTTTGTTTCCACCCGCCGTTTGTTAATCTATTTCAGTTATCCACCTGGAGGAAGTCTCAGGGTGGTGAGCTGTGGCTCTCTGCTTCGTTATCATCACTGTCATCTCTGACAATGAAAAACAGTGAATGGGGGCGGAGCAGAGCCAGACAGGAAAAGAGGGAAAGAGAGGCCTGAGCAGCAGACAGAAGAAAACACATGAAATAAAGACTGAGAAAACACCTTCAATTACATTGACTGAATTTGAGCCTGTGAGCTCGCGGTGGGGTTTTCCTCTCAAGCAATGGGAGGAACAGCCAGTCCATCAAGTTCCATAACTGCTAGTAACTGACCAGAGCTCATTACAGCACATACTTCATGAGGTATTCTGCACAGTTACATGCATGTCATGGACCTCTATGAATGAACTACATTCAGAGTAAGAAAGGTTCACACACACATAGAACAGGGGTAGTATTTTGAGGAACGTCTGTACCTGCATGTGTGTGTGTGTGTGTGTGTGTGTGTGTGTGTGTGTGTGTGTGTGTGTGTGTGTGTGTGTGTGTGTGTGTGTGTGTGTGCGTGTGTGTGTGTGTGTGTGCGTCAACTGAGAAGGGAACAATTATTTATTTGAGTTATATGATGCCTCGTGTGTGTGTGTGTGTTTGTGTGTGTGTGTGTGTGCATGAGTACTTACGTGGTTGTGGGAGGAGGGGGATGGGAGAGTTACCCTATGAAGATATCACCTGCTCATGGTGAGTCTGTCAACCTACAGTTAACATCCTAAAGTTCAAGCCACCTCAGGAACTTGCCTAAATTAAAATTGTTATAAGTCATGATAAAATGTTCTTTCAATTAATTAAGTCAAATTGGCTTCATTGACAGTAGTGGTGATGTTTTCTTTTATTTTTTATGCCCCATACAATTTACAAACATTCATACAGACCCTTTCTCTCTGGCATTTGTACACACGTGTGTACACACAGCACTATAATGTGGGCTGAGACCAAACCCAGTGTTTATATGGGTTGAGGCCAAACCCAGTGTTTATATGGGCTGAGGCCAAACCCAGTGTGTATATGGGTTGAGGCCAAACCCAGTGTTTATATGGGCTGAGGCCAAACCCAGTGTTTATATGGGCTGAGGCCAAACCCAGTGTTTATATGGGCTGAGACCAAACCCAGTGTTTATATGGGTTGAGGCCAAACCCAGTGTTTATATGGGTTGAGGCCAAACCCAGTGTTTATATGGGCTGAGACCAAACCCAGTGTTTATATGGGCTGAGGCCAAACCCAGTGTTTATATGGGCTGAGGCCAAACCCAGTGTTTATATGGGCTGAGACCAAACCCAGTGTTTATATGGGCTGAGGCCAAACCCAGTGTTTATATGAGGGGTTGAGGCCAAACCCAGTGTTTATATGGGCTGAGGACCAAACCAACTGTTTATATGGGCTGAGGCCACACCAAACCAAGTGTTTATATGGGTTGAGGCCACACCAAACCCAAAGCAAGTGTTTATATGGGTTGAGGCCAAACCCAAGTGTTTATATGGTTAGAGGCCACACCCAAAGCAAGTGTTTATAGGCCAAACAAACACAGTGTTTATATGGGCTGAGGCCAAACCCAAACCAACTGTTTATATGGGTTGAGGCCACACCTATATGGGTTCAAGCCACACCCAAAGCAAGTGTTTATATGGGTTGAGGCCACACCCAAACCAAGTGTTTATATGGTTAGAGGCCACACCCAAAGCAAGTGTTAATATGGGTTGAGGCCACACGCAAACACAGTGTTTATATGGGCTGAGGCCACACCCAAACCAACTGTTTATATGGGTTGAGGCCACACCTATATGGGTTCAAGCCACACCCAAAGCAAGTGTTTATATGGGTTGAGGCCACACCTATATGGGTTCAAGCCACACCCAAACCAAGTGTTTATATGGGTTGAGGCCACACCCAAACCAAGTGTTTATATGGGTTGAGGCCACACCTATATGGGTTGAGGCCACACCCAAAACAAGTGTTTATATGGGTTGAGGCCACACCCAAAACAAGTGTTTATATGGGTTGAGGCCACACCCAAAACAAGTGTTTATATGGGTTGAGGCCACACCCAAAACCAAGTGTTTATATGGGTTGAGGCCACACCCAAACCAAGTGTTTGTATGGGTTGAGGCCAAACCAAGTGTTTATATGGGTTGAGACCAAACCAAGTGTTTATATGGGTTGAGGGCAAACAAAGTGTTTATATGGTTGAGGCCACACCCAAACCAACTGTTTATATGGGTTGAGGCCACACCCAAACCAAGTGTTTATATGGGTTGAGGCCACACCCAAACCAAGTGTTTATATGGGCTGAGGCCACACCCAAACCAACTGTTTATATGGGCTGAGGCCACACCCAAACCAACTGTTTATATGGGTTGAGGCCACACCTATATGGGTTCAAGCCACACCCAAAGCAAGTGTTTATATGGGTTGAGGCCACACCCAAATCAAGTGTTTATATGGGTTGAGGCCACACCCAAACCAAGTGTTTATATGGGTTGAGGCCACACCTATATGGGTTGAGGCCACACTTGAACCAAGTGTTTATATAGGTTGAGGCC
Organism: Oncorhynchus masou masou; assembly: GCF_036934945.1. Lineage (NCBI taxonomy): Eukaryota > Metazoa > Chordata > Actinopteri > Salmoniformes > Salmonidae > Oncorhynchus > Oncorhynchus masou. The sequence continues at coordinate 9,621,747 of NC_088229.1, read as the reverse complement.
ACACCCAAACCAAGTGTTTGTATGGGTTGAGGCCAAACAAAGTGTTTTATGGGTTGAGGCATGTTGCACACAGATTTTTCTTTTATTGAAGAGTTTAATCACAGAACTCTGGGTTCAATCTTAGTACTTGTTTCTTCTGGGTCTTTATCAGTGAAAATAACATTGACTCCATTTTGATTGACTCCATTCCAGTTCAAGGCACTATGGTCAGGAAGCCAGTTACCCATGGTCCTCTCTGTCACGGCTGAAGATTTCACGAGGACCCTGTTGTTAATTAATGAAGAAACACAATCAAATTCTAGTACATCTATGATGATGAACTCACTTGCGGTTTGGTTTAGAAGCATGATGTTGTTGTTTTTTTCCCCCCAAACTAAACTACAAGACGTGTGTGAGCAATATGCGTGGGTTTTGTGGGATTTGATTTGTGGGATTTGTATAGGCCTATTGGATGACTATTTGAATCTGTTCACACTCTTTCATTTAACTTTTCATCAGAATACTCTGATTTAAAAATAAAAAAGTACAATACTTCTGTCATCAGCTTCTGTATGTCGTTTACACATCGCAGTTTTGTGATATTGTCTGTTCCACAAAAAGTTTTTGTATAGTCAATTCTGTGACTACTAAAAATAGAGAACCACACATTTCTTTGGCTAATAAATTCACATTTCATGAAGACTGATTGCCACACATATGAATCTGAAATTAAAAGAACAGATAATATATTATTTTCTCTCTCTCTCTCTCCCTCGCTCTCTCTCTCTCCCAACCCCTTCACTTTTCTCAAACACATGTCTAAAAATTCAATGAAATAGATTTATGTCTAAATACCATCCATTTTCCAAGATCATATGAAGTTCCAATTCCAAATTCATTGGAGGTTTCAGAGTGATGTAGCAGACCCGCGTATACAAGCGGAAGCAGCACCTCGGGGGTTAAACGTTTTTCAACATCCAATGCATTCTGGGATGTAGCATGAAACACAATGGCGGCGAAACTCAATCATTTGCAACTTTTTGTGGTTTATTATTCGCTTACAGCAATATTGCTACAAATTAGTCTAACGTGTGCTACAGAGTTAACGTGGGACGACAATGGCTACATTTTATATTGTCCTTGCATGGGTAATTTGATCAACTTTAATCGGAAGCATTGTAACGTTAGATACTCTGGTGCCCTTGATGTCTGATGTGTAACCAGCCCGGCTTTGTTTTCCTTACAGTTAATTTATTAACGCAGGTGTTATGTATTTATCTATCTATATTTGTATTTTCCAAATATAAATGTAGTGTTTAAAGTTCGTTGCTAATGGGACCAATTTCGTTACTCAGGTCGATTTGGAAACCAAGCCGACCACTTTCTGGGTTCTTTGGCATTCGCAAAAATCCTGAATCGCACACTGGCAGTTCCCCCCTTCATAGTGTACCGGCACCACGCGCCACCATACTCAAATGTAAGTGTATGAATCATGTTTCCTGGTGTTGATCTCACCAGTCCCTTTTTTTAAATCCACGAAGTGAACAAGAGCACACTTTGGGAGAAAGGACAGAGAATTGTGATGCAGCGATGATCACATCTCACACTCACAGCTGTGTCTCCCTTTCAACAGGTACATGTCCCCTACAGTGAGTTCTTCCAGCTGGAAGCCCTGACCCACTACCACCGTGTGGTAAGCCTGGAGGATTTCATGGAGCAGCTTGCCCCAACACACTGGCCTAAGGGACAGAGGGCAGCCTACTGCTTTGAGTCAGCTGCCCAGAGGAGTGTGGACAAGAAGTCCTGCCCCATGAAGGTGAGTGTTGTGATTGAGGTTCAGAGAGTCGGAGATAACTGAGCCAGTTGCTCAGATATTGAGCCTGGTTAGTGAAAGAAGAAAAAAAAACGTTGAAACTGGTCAGGAAAGATTATATAAAAGCCAGGTCCTGGAAGAGAGGCCATAGCTTTGGCTCTATTGTCCTGGAAGAGAGGCCATAGCTTTGGCTCTATTGTCCTGGAAGAGAGGCCATAGCTTTGGCTCTATTGTCCTTGCTTTGGCTCTATTGTCCTGGAAGAGAGGCCATAGCTTTGGCTCTATTGTCCTGGAAGAGAGGCCATAGCTTTGGCTCTATTGTCCTGGAAGAGAGGCCATAGCTTTGGCTCTATTGTTCTGGAAGAGAGGCCATAGCTTTGGCTCTATTGTCCTGGAAGAGAGGCCATAGCTTTGGCTCTATTGTTCTGGAAGAGAGGCCATAGCTTTGGCTCTATTGTCCTGGAAGAGAGGCCATAGCTTTGGCTCTATTGTCTTTTTATATAGTTAAATGACTTATAAGAATTTAATTTATTTTTGTGTTGTTAATGTTAATGAAAAGAATGCCATGGCAGAGCAGGACACTGCCCCCTGCTGGAATGTTACTATAACTGTATTTTACATTAAAATCTCTTCCATATCATCTATTTCTCATGTTTACCACCTTAGTGGTGAAAAATCATAAGATCTAGTATAAATGTTATGTCAAGCCTTGCTCATGGGGATTTGTGAACCATTACATGCTGTCATTATCAGGACGGGAATCCTTTTGGTCCGTTTTGGGACCACGTAGGAGTGGAGTTTGACAGGTCTGTCCTGTTTGACGGCTTGTCCTTCAGTTCCTACCACCAACCTCATTGGCTCAACAAGTAAGTGTTTTACTGTGAGTGAAACATAAGCATGTTTTTTTTGTTGCTCAACTTACTGGTGATATAACAGAATAATTACACCTCGTATTACCATAACCAATCTTTTACATTAAGTAGTTTTACAGGGACGGTGCCCATTAATGAACATCACTGTAGAAGTGCAAGTTTTAGCCAGCCACCTAATTTTCATCTGCAGTCCCAAATTCCTTGCCTCTGTGGTTGTTCCCTGTGCAGGTTCCCTCCGTCAGAGCACCCTGTCCTGGCCCTGCCTGGTGCCCCGGCCCAGTTCCCTGTCATAGAGGAATATGTGGGTCTACAGCGGTATGTCGTTTGGACGGAGAGGATGGTGCAGGAGGGACAGGAACACATTGCTGCTCTGCTGCCCAGGCCATTCGTGGCCATACATCTGAGGATCGGCTCTGATTGGGTGAGCTGGGAACACACACATACACACATGGATAGAGACACACACACACACATAGTCGACAGAATAAAATAACATTTTCAATACTTTTTTTGGCTGCCCAGACCCATTCTGTTTCCCTGTTGTATTCCCTGATTTAATTGTCCTTGTAGGTTAATGCCTGTAAGCTGCTCCAGAGTGGGGATACTGGGCCTCACTTCATGGCCTCTCCTCAGTGTGTGGGTTATAACCGTCACACCGCTCTGCCCCTCACCATGACCATGTGCCTCCCTGACCTGGCTGAGATCCGCCGGGCCCTCAAGCTCTGGGTCAAGAAAACCTCTGCCCGTTCTGTTTACATCGCCACAGACTCAGAGTCCCACCTCGCTGAGATCCAAAAACTCTTCAAGGATAAGGTGAGCTTTGTTTGATTTATTGATTTTATTTGTCAGTTTTATATATATATATATGCGTGCGTGCGCACATACATGCATACACACATACATGCATACACACATACATGCATACACACGTGCATGCATACACACATGCATACACACATGCATGCATACACGCATGCATACACACATGCATGCATACACACATGCATGCATACACACATGCATCATGCATACACACATGCATGCATACTTGCACACATACATGCATATATATATACATACATGCATACATACATGCATACATACATGCTTGCATACATACATGCTTGCATGCATGCATACATATATACATACATGCATACATATATACATACATGCATATATATATATATACATACATGCTTGCATACATACATGCTTGCATACAGACATGCATACATACATGATTTTATACATGCATGCCTAATACATGCATAATACATGCATACGTACATACATACATACATACATACATACATACATACATACATACATACATTCGGAAAGTATTCAGACTGCTAGACTTTTCCACATTTTGTTATGTTACAGCCTTATTCTAAAATGGATTAAATAAAATATGTTCGGTGTGCCAATACAGAATGGTGTGCCAATACAGAATGGTGTGCCAATACAGAATGGTGTGCCAATACAGAATGGTGTGCCAAGCTTGTAGCATCATACCCAAGAAGACTCGAGGCTGTAATCACTGCCAAAGGTGCTTCAACAAAGTACTGAGTAAAGGGTCTAAATATTTACAGCACCAGTCAAAGGTTTGGACTCACCTCCTCATTCAAGGGTTTTTCTTTATTTTTACCATTTTCTACATTGTAGACTATTAGTCAAGACATCTAAACTATCCAATTTGTAAGTCGCTCTGGATAAGAGCGTCTGCTAAATGACTTAAATGTAAATGTAAATGTAAATGAAATAACACATGGAATCATGTAACCAAAAGTGTTATACAAATCAAAATATATTTGAGGTTTTTCAAAGTAGGCACCCTTTGCCTTGATGACAGCTTTGCACACTCTTGGCATTCTCTCAACTAACTTCATGAGGTAGTCACCTGGAATGCATTTCAATTAACATGTATGTAAATGTAATATTTCAGTATTTTTTTAATTTTTTTATGTGCAAAAAAACCCAACAGTTTTTGCTTTGTCAATATGGGTTATTGTGTGTAGATAAACTATGTAATCAATTTTAGAATAAGGCTGTAACGTAACTGGAAAAAGTCAAGGCGTCTGAGTACTTTCCAAATGCACTCAGTACATCTGGTGTTACACTGTTGGTAAACATGCTTTGTTTGTCTACTGCATGTTCAGTGTGTCGTCTGTTTGTCTACTGCATGTTCAGTGTATCGTCTGTTTGTCTACTGCATGTTCAGTGTATCGTCTGTTTGTATACTGCATGTTCAGTGTATCTTCTGTTTGTATACTGCATGTTCAGTGTGTCGTCTGTTTGTCTACTGCATGTTCAGTGTGTCGTCTGTTTTTATACTGCATGTTCAGTGTATCATCTGTTTGTCTCTCCATGCCCAGGTGAAGGTGGTGAGCCTCAAGCCGGACTCTGCCCAGTTGGACCTGTACATCCTAAGCCAAGCTGACCACTTCGTTGGGAATTGTGTGTCCTCGTTCTCTGCTTTTGTCAAACGAGACCGAGATGTCCATTCCCGTCCGTCGTCTTTCTTCGGAATGGACCACGCTGGAAAAATGTACAAGAAACAAGAGCTGTGAAGATTTTCCGTTTCTGGGTAGTCCATTCTGAAGAAAGATGACAAATGGCTTTTCAATCTTGGGTGAGGACTTGGACAGTGCATTGTGGGAATGTGATCTACTCCATCCTCATATTACACAGTGGTGTAGTAATACTTTTTTAGGGGGGGGGACTCAGATCGCCGTTCGCTGTGAATAAAGTAACGCTTTCAATGTATGTTTCCTGCAAAAGGTAGGTAAAAAAATAACAAAGTTGTGTAAGCTGTGTTTACTTGGGTTTAGCCTCTAGCGGCAGTGTAGCCTAGTGGTTAGAGCGTTGGACTAGTAACCGAAAGGTTGCAAGTTCAAATCCCCGAGCTGACAAGGTACAAAATCTGTCGTTCTGCCCCTGAACAGGCAGTTAACCCACTGTTCCTAGGCCGTCATTGAAAATAAGAATTTGTTCTTAACTGATTTGCCTAGTAAAATAAAGGTAAAATAAAAATAGTACAACCACTGCTATTAAACAATCAGTTACACTATTACATAACTCTTCAGAACATCAAGAGGGCGTTCAATTTCCACAATACTTTCTATAGCCACAGCTACATATGTCTCAATTTGCATAGCAGCCAAGTTAGCAGAAGCTCAGATCATCCTGTTGAACCCTGGGTGGGTAAGACTTCCGGTGTCATGTCCCTGTCTGATCATGTGCTCCAGCTCTTACGTGTTGCTCTCCCTCCCTCCTATCCTTCTTTAATACGATGTAAAGGCGACCTGGTGGATGAGGGTGGGAAATAACCCTCAGGAGTGCAGTAACTGATCCTGCAGATACTAATTATAAATGGGAGGTTGACAGTCCTCCTACATTTTTCTAATTTACGTATGTAAATGATTACTGTATCAGCTTTTGTAATCGGTTTCTGATATTTTTGAAGAGTTGTACCTGCTAGCTAGTTGTGTTATTGCTCTGTGATGAAAAATGACTGGGAACATGACATTTATGCAAATTAACCCTAAAATGTGATGACTGAGCTTCCTCTGTTAGATAAATGGAGAAGATTCATGCTTCACTGGTGAATACATGTCTGTAGCCTTGAATGAAACCAGTTAATGCACATTCTCGCTTTTGACATGTTCAATTTTCAATGCATTTCTTTGAATAACATTTTCCAAAGTTATATTGACCCAATTTTGTAAGAGACATTTGCTCCCTATTTATTATGATTGGTCTTCAGCTGTTACCTAGGAACATGTTGCTAGGCTACTCCATACAGTAGCAGGACAAAGACACTGATTGGCTGTGATGTCAATATCTTAGGGTGAACATTCCAGGAGTAGTTGCGTCATACCCAAGAAGACTCAAGGCTGTAATCACTGTCAAAGGTGCTTCAACAAAGTACTGAGTAAAGGGTCTAAATACTTACAGCACCAGTCAAAGGTTTGGACTCACCTACTCATTCAAGGGTTTTTCCATATTTTTACCATTTTCTACATTGTAGAATAATAGTGAAGACATCAAAACTATGAAATAACACATATGGAATCATGTAGTAACCAAAAAAGTGTTTATACAAATCGAATAGATTTTATTTCATATTCTTTGAAGTAGCCACCCTTTGCCTTGATGACAGCTTTGCACACTCTTGACATTCTCTCATCCAGCTTCATAAGGTAGTCGTCTGGAATGTGTTTCAATGAACAGGTGTGCCTTGTTAAAAGTTAATTTGTGGAGTTTATTTTGTTCTTCATGCTTTTGAGACAATCAGTTGTGTTGTAACAAGGTAGGGGTAGTATACAGAATATAGCCATATTTGGTAAAATACCAAGTCCATATTGTGGCAAAAACAGCTCAAATAAGCAAAGAGAAATGACAGTCCATCATTACTTTAAGACATGGTCAGTCAATCCATAAAATATCAAGAACTTTTAAAGTTTCTTCAAGTACAGTCGCAAAAACCATCAAGCGCTGTAATGAAACTGGCTCTCATGAGGACTGCCACGGGAAAGGAAGACCCAGCGTTACCTCTGCTGAAGAGGATAAGTTCATTAGAGTTACCAGCCTCTGAAATTACAGCCCAAATAAATGCTTTACAGAGTTTAAGTAACAGACACATCTCAACATCAACTGTTCACAAGAGACTGCGTGAATCAGGCCTTAATTATTGAATTGCTGTAAAGAAACCACTACTAAAGGACACAAATAAGAATAGACTTACTTGGGCGAAGAAACACGAGCAATGGACATTAGACTGGTGGAAATCTGTCCTTTAGTCTGATGAGTCCAAATTTGAGATCTTTGGTTCCAATCGCCGTATCTTTGTGAGACGCAGAGTAGGTGAACGGATGTGAAGCATGGAGGAGGAGGTGTGATGGTGACACTGATTTATTTAGAATTCAAGGCACACTTAACCAGCATGGCTACCACAGCATTCTGTAGCGATATGCCATCCCATCTGGTTTGCGCTTAGTGGGACTATCATTTGTTTTTCAACAGGTCAATGACCCAGCAAGATGGCGCTGACAGAGATGGTTGCCTCACTTTGAGTCCTTAGGAAACTATGCAGTATTTTTTTTAAATGTATTACACTGTCGGAACTATAAGCACAAGCATTTCGCTACACTCACATTAACATCTGTTAACCATTTGTATGTGACCAATAAAATTTGATCTGATTTGACACACCTCCAGGCTGTGTAAGGGCTTTTTGACCAAGAAGGAGAGTGATGGAGTTCTGCACCAGATGACCTGGCCTCCACAATCACTCAACCTCAACCCAGTTGAGATGTGTTGGGCCGCAGAGTGAAGGAAAAGCAACTTGCAAGTGTTCAACATATGTGGGAACTTCTTCAAGACTGTTGGAAAAGCATTCCAGGCAAAGCTGGTTGAGAGAATGCCAAGAGTGTGCAAAGCTGACATCAAGGCAAAGGGTGGCTACTTTGAGGAATCTCAAATATAAAATATATTTTGATTTGTATAACACTTTTTTTGGTTACTACATGATTCCATATGTGTTATTTCACAGTTTTTATGCCTTTACTATTATTCTACAATGTAGAAAATTGTTTTACAAAAAAAAAAAAAAAATTGAATGAGTCGGTGTGTCCAAACTTTTGACTGGTACTGTATATATTTCTTATTTACACCGCATTATTTCATTTTGGGGATCTTCATTATCCACCCGCACAGTAGGTGGCAGAATGCACGTATAATTGTTGTGAATGCCATTATACCTAAGAAGAAGAAGATTGGCTGTGACGTTGAACGCATCTTTCCATTCCATCCGGGATAGTTTTCTGGGATGCGGTTGACGGCTGCGGTAATGGCTGACTGGATGGAAGTACTGGATTAAATGGTAACTAGCTGAGAACGTTTACTTTTGTCACGGATGTTGCCGTTTTAATAATATCCGGGAAAAAAATGAGTTTCACCAGAATTGTGTGCTTGTTCTTGTAAACTGAATAAGGAGACGCCTCCATCATCCAAAATACACCGAACTTGTCCTCTGAGGATGGCTGTGTTTTTTTTGCGGTTGCTAGGCCGTCTGATGGGTTGCTGTCCCGGGTCTTTGTAAACCAGCCGGGTAACTAAATCTAACATCGTGTTGAGTGACGTGAACATATTTATCCAGTTTGCTTGCTGTGTTCTCGTCAATATTGCTAATTGTCACAATTAGCAAACCGAAAACCTGTAACCATTGATTTTTAATTTGCATCAATCAACTAACGTTAGCTAACTCGCTAGAGTAACACTGGAAATAGCATCAGGTCTGTTTCGTCGCTATCGCTAGACCGTACTGACTGATAAATAGCTAGCTGGCCAAAGAACGTGACATTTTTAGTTAAGTTAGTAGCCCATACATTTACAACGTTTTGCTGCCGAAATGGCCTAGCCTCGCTATATATACGAAAGTATGTGGACACCCCTTCAAATGACTGTATTCGTCTATTTCAGCCACACCCGTCGCTGACATGTGTGTTCAAATAGAGCACACAGCCATGCAATTTCCATAGACAAACATTGGCAGTAGAATGGCCATACTGAAGAGCTCAGTGACATTCAACGTTGCACTGTTATAGGATGCCACCTTTCCAACAAGTCAGTAAATCAATGATTGGTCTGCAAGAGCTGCCCTGGTCAACTGTAAGTGCTGTTATTGTGAGCTGTAAACGTCTAGGAGAGACAACGCCTCAGCCGCTAAGTGGTAGGCCACACAAGCTCACAGAACGGGAGTACTGAGAGCATAGCAACACTCACTACCGAGTTCCAAACGACCTCTGGAAGCAATGTCGGCGCAATAACTGTTCGTCGGGAGTTTCATGAAATGGGTTTCCGTGGCTGAGCAGCCATACACAAGCCCAAGATCACCATATGCGATGCCAAGTGTCGGCTGGAGTGGTGTAAAGTTGAATGACGCTTCACCATCTGGCATTCCGACGGATAAATCTGGGTGTCTGGCGAATGCCAGAAGAATGCTACCTGCCCAAATGCATAGTGCCAACTGTAAAGTTTGGTGGAGGAGGAATAATGGTCTGGGGCTGTTTTTCATGGTTCAGTCCCCTTAGTTCCAGTGAAGGGATATCTTAACTTTACAGCATACAATGACATTCTAGATGATTCTGTGCTTCCAACTTTGTAGCAACAGTTTGGCGAAGGCCCTTTCCTGTTTCAGCATGATAATGCCCCCCTGCACAAAGCAAGGTCCATACAGAAAATGGTTTGTTGAGATCGGTGTGGAAGAACTTGACTGGCCTACACAGAGCCTTGACCTCAACCCCATCGAACACATTTGGGATGAATTGGAACGCCAACTGCAAACCAGGCCTAATCGCCCAACGTCAGTGCCCGACCTCACTAATGCTCTTGTGGCTGAATGGAAGCAAGTCCCCGCAGCAATATACCAACATCTATTGGAAAGCCTTCCCAGAAGAGTGGAGGCTATTATAGCAGCAAAGGGGGGACCAACTCCATATTTATGCCCATGATTTTGGAAGGAGATGTTTGATGAGGTGTCCACACACTTTTGGTCATGCAGCTAGGTAACTTTAATTCTATGTCTCAGATGACGGCTCAGCTAGTTTACCAGCAGTATCTTTGATCTTGTGCTCTGTCGTTAACCTAGGTAGCTAGTCTTGTTAATGTTAGCTTGCTAGCTAGCTGCTACAGTATCTAACACCACTGTAGCCAGTAAGCTAGTTTGAGGCACAGTGCACAAACTAAGGTCTTTATAACCACAAAAGAAAACATTAACAGTAACTAAACGTGTTGGGAATAGCTATTTGAACATCAGCATATGATCATTTCTTTCTCTTTTTACAGGTTCTGATGCTGGCGGGTCTGACATTGTGAACTCAGACTTGTACAGTACTTGAAGGACATAGACACAAGGCCAGTTTGTCTGAGAATCCTCACGATGTCTAAGACCAGAGAGTCGGTCAAGGTGGTGGTTCGCTGTCGACCCATGAATGAGAAGGAGCGTGCAGCCAACTTTGAGAGGGTGGTGCAGGTGGATGTGAAGCTGGGCCAGGTGGCCGTGCGAAACCCCCGGGGGGCTGCAGCCCACGAACACCCCAAGGTCTTTACATTTGACTCAGTGTACGACTGGAACTCCAAACAGGTGGATCTCTATGATGAAACCTTCAGGCCCCTGGTAGACTCCGTTTTGCTTGGTTTCAATGGGACCATATTTGCATACGGCCAGACGGGTACAGGAAAGACCTACACTATGGAGGGGGTGCGCAATGACCCAGAGAGAAGGGGTGTAATCCCCAATTCCTTTGAGCACGTCTTCACACACATCTCCCGCTCCCAGAACCAGCAGTACCTGGTGAGGGCCTCGTACCTGGAGATCTACCAAGAGGAGATCAGGGACCTGCTGTCCAAGGACCAGTCCCGTCGGCTGGAGCTGAAAGAGAGGCCAGACACCGGTGTATACGTCAAGGACCTGTCCTCCTTCGTCACTAAGAGTGTACGAGAAATAGAGCACGTGATGAACGTGGGGAACCAGAACCGCTCGGTGGGCTCCACCAATATGAACGAGCACAGTTCCCGTTCACATGCCATTTTTCTTATTACCGTTGAGTGCAGCGAGCTGGGCGTCGACGGAGAGAACCACATTCGAGTGGGCAAACTGAACCTGGTGGACCTGGCTGGCAGTGAGAGGCAGACCAAGACAGGAGCCCAAGGAGAGCGTCTGAAGGAAGCCACCAAGATCAACCTATCGCTGTCAGCCTTGGGGAATGTCATCTCTGCCCTGGTGGATGGCAGGAGCACCCACATCCCCTACCGCGACTCCAAGCTCACCCGCCTGCTACAGGACTCCCTGGGGGGCAATGCCCGCACAGTCATGGTGGCTAACATCGGACCAGCATCTTACAACGTGGAGGAGACACTGACCACGTTACGCTACTCAAACCGAGCCAAGAACATCAAGAACAAGCCCCGCGTCAACGAGGACCCTAAAGATGCTCTGCTCAGGGAGTTCCAGGAAGAGATTGCTCGACTCAAAGAACAGTTAGAGAAACGCTCGGGGAAGAAGAAGAAGAAGAGGAGGAGGAAGGGGGTTGGAGAAGCTGGGGATGAACTCGAAGAGGACACTGAGGATGGAGAGACGACGGAGGAGGAGGAGGAGGAGGTTGATGGTGTAGAACCAGCTGATAAAGTGGGTGCAGATTATTGGCGTGTACAGCAGGAGAAGTTGGAGAGGGAGAGGAAGGCCATCATGGAGGATCACAGCCTGGTGGCGGAGGAGAAACAGAGGCTGCTAAAGGAGAAGGAGAGGAAGATGGACGCCCTCAAGAAGGAGCAGGAGGCAGGCGAGATGCTGACTGCCAAAGTCAAGGTGAGGAGACTACGTTGTCGTCCTTTTTCATGGTCTTTTACCCAAACCATTTTTTTGTTGTTTCATTCTACCTGTTTCCCCCTCACATCTCATGATTGTGTTTCCCCCTCATGATTGTGTTTCCCCTCACGCCTCGTGTTTCCCCCTCATGATTGTTTCCCCCTCACGCCTCATTGTGTTTCCCCCTCATGATTGTTTCCCCCTCACGCCTCATTGTGTTTCCCCCTCATGATTGTGTTTCCCCCTCACGCCTCATTGTGTTTCCCCCTCATGATTGTTTCCCCCTCACGCCTCATTGTGTTTCCCCCTCATGATTGTTTCCCCCTCACGCCTCATTGTGTTTCCCCCTCATGATTGTGTTTCCCCCTCATCATTGTTTCCCCCTCACGCCTCATGATTGTGTTTCCCCTCACGCCTCATGATTGTTTCCCCCTCACGCCTCATGATTGTGTCTTCTCCCAGGCGATGGAGAGTAAGCTTCTGATGGGAGGGAAGAACATAGTGGACCACACCAATGAGCAACAAAGGATCCTGGAACAGAAGAGACAGGAAATCGCTGAGCAGGTAATGTTTATGTTTAGACATTCTATTGAGTGTTTATTTCTCTATCTAATAGTATTGATTTGCCGACACAAACATTTGACTAATTTGTGTGATTTACACAGCCCTGCCCTTGTTACCGTGACGCTCTGTGTGTTTGTGTGCAGAAACGCAGAGAGAGGGAGATGAAACAGCAGGTGGAGAATCGTGACGAGGAGACCCTGGAGTTGAAGGAGACATACAGCTCTCTACAACAGGAAGTAGACATCAAGACCAAGAAGCTGAAAAAGGTAGGACATTAGAAAACCATAACAAACGACTGTATATGATTCCTTAGAAAGCTGTCCTTTACGGTGTCAGTTTAGCTTACAAAAAGTTCAAAGGAAATTGTGCATAACTTTTTCCTTGTAAATGTGTTTGCTGCACTGAATCGAGGTGTTTTTGTCTCTTCTCTTTGCCTCACGACCCTGTTTTTCTCTCCTCAGCTGTTTGCGAAGCTGCAGGCAGTGAAAAGTGAAATCCATGAGGTCCAGGAGCTGCACAGTAAGGAGAGACAGGAGCTGGAGCAGACCCAGAACGAGTTGACCAGGGAGCTCAAACTCAAGTATGGAGCCGCTCGGCCGCACCTCACATTTCTCACACGCAGGAAAAAGAAAACAAAAATCAATATAGTGTATTTTGGTTGTTGCCCCGCTCTGACGAGGAGTGCATGTGCCCTGTTTTTACTTCTGAGTCATTTAGCAGACGATCTTATCCAGAGAGACTTAGTTCGCTCGGTGAGACACCCACACATCAGTCATACTAAGTGCATTGTTCCTCTAACGTAGCTATCAGAGCTAGTTATTGATTGGTCCAGATTAGGAGACTGCTGTAGTTCCCTCATCCCCCATGACTGCCTAGACGACCTCTTATCAATGATAGTACCCTCAAGCTGTTAGAGGTCCCCCTTCAAGCTGCACTGCAGAACTGACCTTGTTGTTCTGTCTGCCAGGCATCTCATCATTGAGAACTTCATCCCCATGGAGGAGAAGAATAAGATTGTGAACAGGGCGTTCTTCGACGAGGAGGACGACCACTGGAAGATGCGTCCCATCACCCGCATAGAGGAGTATATTCACATTTATTTAGACATACAAACATGCTGAAAACCATCCTGAATACAAACACAGGGTTTGGAAGAAGTGGTTGGTAAATCCCTCGTGTGTGTGTGTGTGTGTGTGTGTGTGTGTGTGTGTGTGTGTGTGTGTGTGTGTGTGTGTGTGTGTGTGTGTGTGTAGGTACACACACAGATTGTCTTCTTAATAACTCTCTGTGTCTGTCTGTCTCACACAGTGACCAGCGGATGATGACCAGGCCAGTGTCAGCGGTGGGCTACAGAAGACCCCTGAGTCAGCACGCCCGTACCTCCATGGTGATGAAGGCTGACGTCAGATACAAGGTATGATGTTCTGTCCTCTCTCCTCGGTGAAGGTGACTTAGTCCTTGTCCTCTGGGCAGTAACAGTCTCCTGACCTCTCCTTCCTCTCTGTCTCTTCCCCAGGCTGAGAATCTCCTGATGCTGGAGATGGACCTGCCTGACTCTCTTCCCCAGGCTGAGAATCTCCTGATGCTGGAGATGGACCTGCCTGACCTCTCCTTCCTCCTCTCTCCCCAGGCTGAGAATCTCCTGATGCTGGAGATGGACCTGTCTCTCCCCCAGGCTGAGAATCTCCTGATGCTGGAGATGGACCTGCCCTCTCCTCTCTCTCTTCCCCCAGGCTGAGAATCTCCTGATGCTGGAGATGGACCTCCCCAGGCTGAGAACCTCTCCTTGACCCTCTTCTGTCTCTCCCCCAGGCTGAGAATCTCCTGATGCTGGAGATGGACCTGCCTGACCTCTCCTTCCTCTCTGTCTCTCCCCCAGGCTGAGAATCTCCTGATGCTGGAGATGGACCTGCCTGACCTCTCCTTCCTCTCTGTCTCTCCCCCAGGCTGAGAATCTCCTGATGCTGGAGATGGACCTGCCTGACCTCTCCTTCCTCTCTCTCTTCCCCAGGCTGAGAATCTCCTGATGCTGGAGATGGACCTGCCTGACCTCTCCTTCTCTCTCTCTTCCCCAGGCTGAGAATCTCCTGATGCTGGAGATGGACCTGCCTGACCTGATGCTGGAGATCCTCCTTCTCTCTCTCTTCCCCAGGCTGAGAATCTCCTGATGCTGGAGATGGACCTGCCTGACCTCTCCTTCCTCTCTCTCTCCCCCAGGCTGAGAATCTCCTGATGCTGGAGATGGACCTGGACTCTTCCTCTTCCCTAGGCTGAGAATCTCCTGATGCTGGAGATGGACCTTCCCGCTCGGACCACTAAGGAGTACGAGGGGCCGGTCATAGCGCCCATGGTAGCAGCGGCGTTGGAGGATGCTCTGCGGGAAGAGGATGAGATTCAGGTGGACGCCTCCGGGTTCCACAGCAGCCTCGGACCCACCCAGACCACCAGCACTGGGGCCGGAAGGAAACCAAAATCTGGGTAAGGGTCTGTCCCGTTCTGTACAAATCAGCACTGGGTTTTTTCAGTAGGGAGTGTTTCTGCCTGTTTTGTGTCACAGATCAAATTGTATTAGTCACATGCACATGGTTAGCAGATGTTAAAGCCTGTAGCAAAATGCTACACTCAATACCACAGGATTGTAAAGCAATAATCATGATTTAAAAACTGTTTCCACATCAACCTTCTCCCCCTCCCCCCAAAAAAAATATTGATCTTCCTATCTCCTCCAGCCGACCTAAAACGGGTAAGAAGACTGTCACCCCCACCTCTCCATACAGCCCCTCCAGCCCAGGACATCCTTTATACCCACAATCCCGTGGGCTGGTGCCCAAGTGATCATCCCACACCTTTCTGTTTTGGGACCCAAAGACTGCTTTTTGTTTTGTTTTTCTGCTGAGTCTTGCAGACTGATTTGCAGAGAAAGTAAAGGACACTCAGATTCAAGCTCATTTTATTTTACCTGAGAACGTAGCTGTTTATGTTTGCGTTTTTTTTTAAAGAGATTTGTTACAATCTTACCATCCCAAATGGTTTCTGGACCAATACTTTTCTGAGCTGTACGTTTCCTCCTGGGCCCCTCCCAGGTCTGCAGTATGATGGGACATGGGGGGCTGACAGCTGATGGGGCACATGACAGCTGTTACATGTCATTGACATGCTGTGTGTTTCTGTGCTGCATGTCTGTTCAGAAGTGGTTGTGCTTCCTACTTTAGGTTTACAATGGAATGCTGTTATCCAGGAGGTCTGTCTGAGCTTCGTCTGTTGCCCTAGTTAAGTGTCTGTACTGTCTGTACTGCATGGAGAAGTGTACAGGCCGGAGGGTGAAGCACACTACAACACGTTTCTGTCGCGCGGTGGGGACCGGTTGCTGCTGGAATCACTAGATGCTGTTCTTTCTGGCACACATGGAGGATGAGGCGACGACAGGGGGAGGATAGTGGGGAACTAGAGGTCAACACAAACCAAATCTATCAGGGTTCCAAGGTGCCTTTATATTCTCCTACAGGGACAGGCTAAAGGAGAGGATGGAGGGGTTGTATCGTTTGCCCAGCCTCATCGTTATCAACCTCCTGTCTGGCTGTGTTCCTTGGAATCAACCGATTTCTTGTACTTGAGAGAGATTGGAGGGGTTGAATGGAGTTGAAGGTTGGGGCTAATAACTAATGTAAAACATACTTGTCCGTAAGACATTTTATCAGTTAACAAGAGCAGGCTGAAATACTGTACAACAACAAAAAAAAAAAAGCAGCTCTTCTACCTACTGTATCAGAGGTCTCCATCAAAATGAAATCGACTTGGTGTGGAAAATGAAGGTAGCTTTCCGTGTATGTTTTGCAATAATATGCAGTCTTATTTCACACGGTTGAAACCTGCACGGTGTGACTACTGTCCCCACCTCCTGTCACTGTGAGGGCTGTGCTGCCGCTTGCTGCTGCTGCTACTACTGGGTTCTACTACCCTGTGACATAGTATATACAAATATATATAGACAGCAACATGTCCATAGATTATCCTGCGGCACCTTTTCAGTTGTAGAAATGATACAAAGTAAATGGGTCTCAATATTTGAAGAAGTTAACTTATTACCACGTTTCATTTTTTTATAGACAAGTGTAGATTGAAGTTTTATTTTTGGATTTGTATAATTTCAACTTTATGTACACCATTTTGTTTCATTGGTTTATACTTTTTGTTTTAGTCTGACACATTTAATAAATAAATGGCTTTAGTTCCAATCTTTAGGTTAACTTTAAAATATAAATTTAAGGTTGGCTCAACTGCAATGTTTTATATGCGTTCTCTTAATGTGATGTTCACTCAGATTGTGTGTGTGAAAGCATATGTTGGGACATGTGTACACAGAGTATAGCAAACATTAGGAACACTTATTGGGTTGCAGACATCTCTCCCCTTTGCCCTCAGAACAGCCTCAATTCGTCGGGACATGAACTCTACGAGGTGTTGAAAGCGTTCCGCAGGGATGCTTCCAACAGTTGTGTCAAAGTTGGCTGGATGTCCTTTGGGTGGTGGACCATTCTTGATACACACAAACTTGTGTGAAACCCAGCAGCGTTGCAGTTCTTGATACACACGGGAAACTGTTGTGAAACCCAGCAGCGTTGCAGTTCTTGATACACACGGGAAACTGTTGTGAAACCCAGCAGCGTTGCAGTTCT
The DNA here is from genome assembly GCF_036934945.1 of Oncorhynchus masou masou. Lineage (NCBI taxonomy): Eukaryota > Metazoa > Chordata > Actinopteri > Salmoniformes > Salmonidae > Oncorhynchus > Oncorhynchus masou. Next base: position 9,604,470 of record NC_088229.1, on the reverse strand, counting down.
TGATACAAAGCGGTGTGCCTGCCACCTACTACAACACCCAGGTCAAAGGCTATTGTCTTGACCATCCATCCATGTTTCAAGGTTTAAAAATCCTTTTAACCTGTCTCCTCCCCTTCATCTACACTGAGTGAAATGGATTTAACAGCGTTCAGCTGGTCAGTCTCATCGAAAGAGCAGGTGTTCCTAATGGTTTTGTACACTGTGTACATTTGCCATGAGTCTTTATACAATGGTTAGCCCCTGATATAAATTACTTCTCTGATCTTATGAAAGCTAACAATTACACTACATATTGCATGATTTTAGAAAATTCTTACCAATTGTCACCAAGCCATAGAATTTGGTAAATGTGAATGTTCAATTTGCTTGATAATCCCTAAATTTTACCGCACCACACCCAGACTCCATGTATCTGTGTAGAAGACGTTTGACCGAGATGAATCTCCGATATTGTTTTAGCCAAGTTAGAGTGTGCTGGTGCACTACAATCTGGTGCTGACTGGGAAGGCAGAAGTCCTCTTTTTCCTTGTACATTTCTTTTATTAAAGACTTAATTACAAATTGTTCCATGTGAATCTGGTGTTTAAATCACTAAAGTGCTATATACATTCTCAACTTTGCATAAAGGATTTTATTAACAGCATTCAATAGTACAGCTCAAATTCCAAAACATCCTTACAAAACTGCTGAAGTACAACACATACATTCACAAAATGATAACCTTTGACAGAACAAAAAAAAAAGCAACATTCAAAGAAACCAAAGGAATGGTTCCACAGCACAGAATAAAAGGCAGATTGGGAAAGATTTAAAGCCTTTCATCTACCACAATATTGAAAATGAACATTATAAAACTCAAGACGTTGTACTGTTACACAGTCGGACAACCAAAGCGATCTGCCTGGCCAAGTCACTATAAAGATTTATCGATAATTTGATCAATGAGAAAGCATTATCTTTCCAAATGTTCTATTAAAAAAGGACAAATCAGAATAGTTTTTAACTAGAATGGAAGTTTCATGCGACATACTGTAGGTTTGGCACTGAAGGGTGAAAGTTTTGGAGTCGAGACGAAAAAGGGTAAAACACCCAGTCTAACTTAAGGAATATCTGTAGCGATTAAGATCTAAAAAAAAATTATATTTTAGTCCGTTTTTAATTTTCCTGTTGCATTACAAACCAAATACTACACACAAAACAATGTCCCATGTGTCGATGAACACCACAAAACTCCACTTCAAATGTATATTAACAAAACAAATAGTTTTGAATGACAGGAGAAGAGATAAGCAATCCTTCTCACATCAACAAAATTAATTGGCATCAACCAGTAAAAAATAAAAAAAATTCATGCTGTTTTCGACCAATAGGAAAACAACTAGTATGTAGGGGAATAAACATGATCCTTTCACTATTGATTATGAAGTAAACCAAATGAACATATTTAGATAAACGTACATGCCAGGAATAGAGTCAATTTCACCTTTATCCAATAAATTCAGAAGCTAATGCAATTCAACTAAATTTAAATCCACCTATGAATCAAATTTAAGATGACATTTCTCCCCCGAATTGACAATTAAAAATGTCCCAACACGGACGAGCTCGAAAATATTCATAGGACCTCTTGGAAAATAAATCTACTAAACATAAAAAGATAATTTGAGCTTTTGAATCTGGAAATGAGCAGAATCAGTCATAACAATTGAAGCATTGCCAACCTTAGTCTCATGATCATGTTGAATCTGAAATATCTTCTGGACTAAATCATATCATAGTGTCGACGACAGTTATTCTCTGGAATGCTGACTCAAAAACACACCTAGTCTTCACTGCCAGTCTACCAAGGTCAACCTGCTAACAGAATAGAGTCAACCAATAGCATCACTTTAGTTATATGTCTCTAAACCACACTCATCATAATGTAGGTCAACAGTTGCAGACATACCACGTGTTCAACAGGCACCTCTACCAGCTCCACACCCACACGTGTTCAACAGGCACCTCTACCAGCTCCACACCCACACGTGTTCAACAGGCACCTCTACTCAGCCACACGTCTTCAACAGGCACCTCTACCAGCTCCACTCAGCCACACGTCTTCAACAGGCACCTCTACCAGCTCCACTCAGCCACACGTCTTCAACAGGCACCTCTACCAGCTCCACACCCACACGTGTTCAACAGGCACCTCTACCAGCTCCACTCAGCCACACGTCTTCAACAGGCACCTCTACCAGCTCCACGCCACACGTCTTCAACAGGCACCTCTACCAGCTCCACACCACACGTCTTCAACAGGCACCTCTACCAGCTCCACTCAGCCACACCAGATCAGACCAATGTTAGGATGTGCAATATCAAAAACAAAATGGCCTCACTGTGGAATCCTACCTGATACTCATTGTGCAAGAAGCTCTGTTGATTTACAGAGTTCCAACTCCACACAAACAGCTCCCCTGAACAGATCTAGGATGTTATGGGGATTTGGGGGGGGGGTCTAATAGGGAAAATCCCAGCTGTGTGGTCTCAAATCCCTGTCCACTATGCCAAACAAAGTCTCTCTGGCTTCTGGACACGACTGAAATGACAAACTATTTCTCCTCCGGCTCGGACGCTATGCCATTTATGAAGCACAAGGCTCTAAAGCAATATCCAGTGGTTTACCTTTGTTTAAGACCTGAACCAACATGCTGGAACCTGTGGCTGCATGTAACGTCCAATGAGAAGTCTTCCAACAAGATAAGACACCACCATATGTCCAGGGCTCAATCACAGCACAGAATGATAGATCACAAACTCACACCCACCCAACTCTCTGAGTTCAAATGGATCTGTTTGGCTGTCAGAGAAAGCTATCTGTGCCATTGAGAACGCTAAGCTACAGATTCCCAGGGAGCCTTTCTATCACAGAGGTGAAACTCTTACCATTACACTGGTCAAGTATGTATGCTTCTTACACATACAGAAAAGGCATTGAGTAAGAAAAACAGAGCGAGAGAGAGAGGATGATGTAGAGGACAAGAGGGATACAGACCCAGTCAGTGAGTCAGTAACAGGGGGCCTGTTGCCCTGCCTAGAAGAATGGTAGGGGTCAGGGGTTGTAGATGCCCAAGGCTGGTTGCTTGGTTGTTTTCTGCTGTTAGTTCTATCTGTGGAGAAATCATTTCTCCCGGTAGTACAGCAGGTACATCTTCAGAGGCTCCGGGAGGGGCAGACAGAGAATCCTCTCTCTCAAGATGTTTATAGGTGGCTCTGCCCGGAGTAGCTCCCCTGTCTCCCTCTCTGCTTCCTCCTCTTCTTCCTCCTCCTCCGCAGCCTCCTCTCCCGCTCCCCGGGTTGCCCTTCCCTGCTCCTCTTCCTTCTGGCCCCCGCGGTTATTGTTGTTGTCCAGGGGGTTGGAGGTAGGGAGGGCACTGCTCAGTAACACAGAGTTGCAGTGGCGCCGATGAATGCGCCGGCGTTTAAAGCGCGGGCCGTACTTGTGGAGCCCACTGACCCCCAGGCCCCTGCCTCCTCCAAAAGAGCCCCGGCCCCGTGGCTGACCCCCCCCGTTGTCCGTGGTCACTCTCAGGGTGTGGCGGATGGCTATACGAGCCAGCTCTTGCAGCGTCCGCACCTCAAACATGGCTGCTCCGTGGGTCACCAGAGAGATGATCGAAAGGAAAGGACACAGAGAATAATGGGAAAGTTAGAAAACGGTTAACGTGAGTATTGTTTCCATGGTGACAAAAAGTTATTTTGGGAGTTTTCTATCCTCACTCAACTCTTAAAAAAAGGTACGAAAAGACCACTAGAATGGCCGAGTGTCTGCCAGCCGAGAGTACTTAGCACCTCTAAACAGTGCCGGTAGAAATGTGCATATCCATTCTACATGCAGAAATGGGCGACATGACGGCTGTCAACAAACTGATGAGGCACTCACGTAGTGGCGCGGTCTTTGATGTTTTGATGTTACTGGTGTAATCTTTGGGGAGCACCAGGGGAGCGAAGGACACAGCAATGATCTTTTTGGTCTCCCAGCTGCTCTGGCCTGTACGCGTGATCTTGGTTAGCTAGAAAGGGGAAAACAAGAGGTTATGAGTGCACAACAAGAGGTTATAACTGCACAACAAGAGGTTATAAGGGCAAAACAAGAGGGTACATTAGAGCAGTGGTTCTCAAACTGTGCCCCTTCACAAATTGTTTCAAAAAATAATAAAAACATGTTTGTTTTTTTAAAGGAACTCAGCCCGGCTTTCAATTTACCGTTGAAAGTTGTAATAGTAGAATGCACAAGGTGACATTTTGTAGTTGGGTATTACATCATCAGTTCCTCTTGTCATGTCAGTCATTACAGACCATTAGAGAAATGTCCAGATCAACGAGCCCATGTCAGCCGTTTCATTTTTTAGCCCTTAAATGTTGTTGTAATGTTTGAGTCACTTGGATATCACCACATGAATACACATTAGACATGGTCAAATGTATAGAATTGGAAGACAATGGGATTTAAACCTGAAACTTCTCTCTACCAACAAGAGGGGTGTGAACAGTTTGTGTCATGAACAGTGCTTGTGCCTGTAGAATTAAATGTGTGTGTGTGTGTGGGGGGGGGGCTAGATTAGAGTACATCCTTGTTGTGTAAGGGTCAGATAATAGTACTCATTTAACATGTATGCATTTCAGTGTGTGTTCGTGTTTATACACACCTTCTCCTCTAGGGGCAGTACCAGAATACCCCCCACCTTCAGCAGGTTCATCATGTATTCTTCATGGTCTCTCTGCACCCCCGCCCCACAATACACCCTGTCATACTGCCTGCACTCAGAGGGGATCTCCAGGCAGTTCCCCGCCACAAAGGAAGGCTCGCAGAACTCAAACCTAAAAAACACACAAATACAGCATAAACAAAGAGACAGAAAATGCATATGCAGGCTACACATGAAGTCACCGATGTCGACAGACAGACAAGACTGCTCTGGATGGGGAAGGAAATCAGAGGTAAAGTGTCTTACTTGTCAAAGCTTTCGCTGGTTTTGATGAAGTAGTCTAGCTTCTGGTAGGCATACTCAATCACATCAGCATATAACTCCACCCCATGGTTCACACCAAATGGACCTGGAACCAGGATAACAACAGAACAACTATGTGAGCTTTGTAAAATCCACAATGAATTTTAATAAAGAAAATACACTTTTCCAATCAGCTGTCCTGCTGATTTCCCCATTTCCAGTCCCAATAAGGCCCAGAGTGGTTGTACCATCTGCTACAGTAACTCACCCAGTATGAGGCCCAGAGTGGTTGTACCGTCTGCTACAGTAACTCACCCAGTATGAGGCCCAGAGTGGTTGTACCATCTGCTACAGTAACTCACCCAGTATGAGGCCCAGAGTGGTTGTACCATCTGCTACAGTAACTCACCCAGTATGAGGCCCAGAGTGGTTGTACCATCTGCTACAGTAACTCACCCAGTATGAGGCCCAGAGTGGTTGTACCATCTGCTACAGTAACTCACCCAGTATGAGGCCCAGAGTGGTTGTACCATCTGCTACAGTAACTCACCCAGTATGAGGCCCAGAGTGGTAACTGTACCATCTGCTACAGTAACTCACCCAGTATGAGGCCCAGACCATCTGGTTGTAGGCCCATCTGCTACAGTAACTCACCCAGTATGAGGCCTAGAGTGGTTGTACCATCTGCTACAGTAACTCACCCAGTATGAGGCCCAGAGTGGTTGTACCATCTGTAACTCACCCAGTAATCTGCTACAGTAACTCACCCAGTATGAGGCCCAGAGTGGTTCTCACCCAGTATGAGGCCCAGAGTGGTTGTACCATCTGCTACAGTCACCCAGTATGAGGCCCAGTACCATCCCAGTAACCATCTGCTACAGTAACTCACCCAGTATGCTGAGTGGGTACCCCCAGTAACTCACCCAGTATGAGGCCCCACTGCCCAGGTATGAGTGGAAGGACAGGCCAGGGGTGCAGGTCCAGGGCCTCCATCACCTCAGAGTAGATACAGGGGGCTGATAGGTGGATGTTGCCGTGCCTCCAGGCCAGGTCCTTGTAGGCGCTGTCACGGTACTCCTCCAGGTAGTAGTCGGCCCGGTCGATGGCCCTGAAGGCCCGCTCCACCAGGTCCGAACGGATGTAGTGTGCCTCCTTCAGGTTGTCAATCAACTCGTCATTATCCTCCCCAGCGCTCACAGCTCCTCCCATCTTAGCTGGAGAGAAGGGTAACTTCTGGGCCTTTATCTGAAGAAGAGAAATGTTTAAGTTATCTGCAATTTAATTCAAAAGTGTCTCTTGCATTGCGACCACTAACTAAATAAAAACTTCAACAAAACCACCTCCATGTCATATCTTGTACATTTCAGATTAAACCAGCCATACCTTTTTGCATTTGAATGACCAATACTGAAAGAGCTACCTAAAAAGTCTTCCTCAACACATTAGGTGTGATCGCTGTACCTGTGGCTTGCCCCTGTGAACGACGCCAATGGGGAGATGATAGGACTTACCAGCCAAATGTTTACTGGGCCTGCCGTGTCATAAAGCAATAGAGAAGAAAGGAGCTTGATGATGCCTGGTTTAATGCCCAAGAGACATTGTGTTTGATTGCCAAATGACTCATGCAAGCACAATAAATAAAGTGTGAAATGTAGGAGAACATTTTCCTCGATGGTAATAACTATTTCAGAATAACGTTAGGTACGAATTTTTCAGATATGAAAAAAAAAAAAACACGACCATAGGATGGCGCTGTAGAACCTGACGGACCTGTACCTTGGGTTAAGAGAAAAGTCCTACCCAATCCGACTCTGACCAGAATATATCAATAACATATGCGCGAACCCATGTCATTTAAATGGCTTAGTTACCATCTACATAGTTTAAAAAAAAATGGTTGTCACATTGGAAATCTGAAAAAAGACAAACAGGCAACAACAATCGTAATCTGAGTCTTCCACGCACGCAGACAGCAAAACAAAGATTCGGTACAAGGCAAGGACGACAGACAATACACATACAGGCACCAAAATAACTGTAGTATATAATTACCTACTATTTGATAATCAATTGTTACGTTTTAAAATGCCAATTGCTGCTATTGATTTGTTCGTCTCCAGGCTTTTGTTCGGAACCGCTCACACAGTGTGCACCGCTAGCTACACGTAAACGTTCAACCAGCCGACGTACTTACGTCACACGTACTTTATGTAAATCCGACACATTTTTACTTAAAATTTTTTATTTTTGCAATCGAATAAACGTTCTAATTGGTTATTGATTAATACCATTTCTGAAAATAATTGGCCTAAACATAAAATAGTAATTAAACAAGCACAATGCTAAAGTGAATGTGATAGAGAATAACTTTCTTTTTCCAGAAGGAACTTCAGTATATTGTAGGGCTATCAATATTTCAGAAACTAAAGATAATAAGACCAGGTATGCAACTATATAATGACTATTTTAGCATTACAGTAATGTACTGTAAAATACATATGACTGTATAGTATTGCATAAACATTTGTGACTCTAAGCCATCCATTTACTGCACCGCATTGAATGAATGAGGTTGGTTATCATGCTGTACTACATTTTGTACATTGTTTACAGCTCCTATGCTGAACACATACTGTGTTTGAATTCTGTACAGAGTGGAAAGGCAAAGACATCATGGGTGATGAGGACGCTTGTTTACAGATGTACAAGAGACTGCAATTATAAATATGGTTTTGGCCAACAATGCAATTAGGATTCGAGAGATAAGAGAGCATATCTTGAATAATGACACCATATTTAACAACATCAATGCTGTAAGCCTGTCGACCACACAACACATCCTCCAACGGCACCGAGTGACGATGAAACAACTTTACAAGGTGCCATTTGAGAGAAACTCTGACAGAGTCAAGAATATGCGAAATGACTTTGTAGAGGTATGTATGCAACACTACTTCCAGTACTTCAGACATACCATATTTACTCATCTGTATATCCTTTTGTCTGTTACAGAGAGTATTGGAACTGGATGCCCATGTAATTCGCCATGAATTTATTTATGTGGATGAGGTTGGCTTCAACCTCACCAAAACCAGGCGCCGCGGAAGAAATGTAATAGGACAGAGGGCAATTACCAATGTCCATGGACAGCGTGGGGGTAATATAACTATGTGTGCTGCCATCACTCAAAACGGGGTCCTCCATCACAACGCCACACTGGGTCCGTACAACACCGGCCATATGCTCACTTTTCTGGATGCAATTTACACAATGCTTGTTTAGTTTAGTTTATTTTTATTTTTACAGGGACAGTGCACATTAATCAACGTTTCAGTAAAAGTGCCGGTTTTAGCCAGCCGGCTAATTTTCCACCGCAGTCCCTGGGCAGGTTATTAAAAACAATTACAATATAAACAATAGCAACATAGAACAAGCAAGACGTAGCATACAGACAGAGCAACATAGAACAAAAAGCAGCAAGACAAAATTCATAAATGCAACAAAGTGTTTACACACCTCACAAGCTACAGACAACAACAATGTCCCTGATCCAGATCAGAAGCCTGCTAGATTTGTGGTTTTATGGGACAATGTTAGTTTTCACCGGGCTGTTCTGGTCCAAAACTGGTTTGCCACCCATCCACAATTTGTAGTTTTGTACCTACCCCCATATTCACCTTTTCTAAATCCCATAGAGGAATTCTTCTCAGCCTGGCGCTGGAAAGTGTATGATCGCCAACCCTATGCCCGCATGCCGCTTCTCCAGGCAATGGAGGACATGTGGGGACATAGAGGTTGGATACGCCATGCTAGGAGATACTTCCCTCAATGTTTGGCAAAAGAAAACTAATCTTGTGATGTGGATGAAGTATTGTGGCCAGACACAGGCCAGAGAAGCGATGAAGCGTAAGCTTAGCACTGGTGGGTTGAGCTGGGATGTTGACATTAAACTAGGTTTAGGGTTGAGCTGGGATGTTGACATTAAACTAGGGTTAGGGGTGAGCTGGGATTTGGACATTAAATTAGGTTTAGGATTAGGGTTGAGTTGGGATGTGGACATTAAACTAGGTTTAGGGTTGAGCTGGGATGTTGACATTAAACTAGGTTTAGAGTTGAGCTGGGATGTTGACATTAAACTAGGGTTAGGGTTGAGCTGGGATGTTGACATTAAACTAGGGTTAGGGTTGAGCTGGGATGTTGACATTGTATTTATTAGAGAGGGGTAAAGAAAGATTTTGTTCGGGCGCCAGGCAGGTATTAACCATGCCGAAAGGAAAAGAGTAGAATAGAGAGAGTACCACTACCAGACCCACACACATCAGCAGAAGAGACTGCCTAGAGTGTAGCCTGTTTACAAGATAGCCAGTGGAGAGAAAAGAGAATACACACCATATAAAACCCACATCACAGCACAGGGGTAACCCCAACAAGAATACCTCATACAATAATACTAATACTAATAATGGCAGAGCAATTAAACAGTAACTTCATACCCTCTGCACTCATCCACTAGAGTTAAATACTTTATAAACTACAAACGCTGAAAAACAAACAAAACTTCTGCAGCACAGCACACACAATCAAACTGTCCCGCCAGCCAAGAGCCCCTCCCCAAAGAGCTGAATGAGCTCTCTTTATCTCCTCCTTCCTTAGTGCTCATGCGCTCTTAAAGTGGCAGTGCACGGTGAAGGCTCCAAGCAGATTTCGCCACAACATTAAACTAGGGTTAGGGTTGAGCTGGGATGTGGACATTAAATTAGGTTTAGGATTAGGGTTGTGCTGGGATGTGGACATTAAACTAGGTTTAGGGTTGAGCTGGGATGTTGACATTAAACTAGGGTTAGGGTTGAGCTGGGATGTTGACATTAAACTAGGGTTAGGGTTGAGCTGGGATGTTGACATTAAACTAGGGTTAGGGTTGAGCTGGGATGTTGACATTAAACTAGGGTTAGGTTTATCAACCTGAATACAACGGGTGTAGTCTAAACTGTGAAACGCTTTCTTACAAGCCTTCCCAATGATGCATAGTTAAACAATTAAAATATAAATACAAATAGTAAATCAGAACTATATACAGGGAGTACCAGATCAATGTGGAGCTATATACAGGGAGTACCAGATCAATGTGGAGCTATATACAGGGAGTACCAGATCAATGTGGTGCTATATACAGGGAGTACCAGATCAATGTGGAGCTATATACAGGGAGTACCAGATCAATGTGGAGCTATATACAGGGAGTACCAGATCAATGTGGAGTTTAATCTGTTTTTAAAGGTAATTCTTCTGTTTGCTGAGTAACGGGAAATGGAAGGGAGATCCATGGGACCACGGCTCTGTATAAAACTGTGAGTTGCTGTGAATTCGTTTTAGACTTGGGGTCTGTGAAGAGACCCCTGGTGGCATGTCTTGTGGGGGGTACGTATGGGTGTCTGAAGAGACCCCTGGTGGCATGTCTTGTGGGGGGTACGTATGGGTGTCTGAAGAGACCCCTGGTGGCATGTCTTGTGGGGGGTATGTATGGGTGTCTGAAGAGACCCCTGGTGGCATGTCTTGTGGGGGGTATGTATGGGTGTCTGAAGAGACCCCTGGTGGCATGTCTTGTGGGGGGTACGTATGGGTGTCTGAAGAGACCCCTGGTGGCATGTATTGTGGGGGGTATGTACGGGTGTCTGAAGGACCCCTGGTGGCATGTCTTGTGGGGGGTATGTATGGGTGTCTGAAGATCCCTGGTGGCATGTCTTGTGGGGGGTACGTATGGGTGTCTGAAGAGACCCCTGGTGGCATGTATTGTGGGGGGTATGTACGGGTGTCTGAAGAGACCCCTGGTGGCATGTATTGTGGGGGGTATGTACGGGTGTCTGAAGAGACCCCTGGTGGCATGTCTTGTGGGGGGTATGTACGGGTGTCTGAGCTGAATGTTATTTGATTATGCAGACAATGTGGAATCTTCATCACAGTCATATATGCACAGTCACTTTAACTATACTTTAACTATACATTCATGTACATACTACCTCAATTGGCCCGACCAACCAGTGCTCCCTCACATTGGCTAACAGGGCTATCTGCATTGTGTCCTGCCACCCACCACCCGCCAACCCCTCTTTACGCTACTGCTACTCTCTGTTCATCATATATGCATAGTCACTTTGACCATATCTACATGTACATACTACCTCAATCAGCCCGACTAAGGGTGTCTGTATGTAGCCACGGCTACTGTATATAGCCTGTGAGTTACTGTATATAGCCTCGCTACTGTATATAGCCTCGCTACTGTATATAGCCTCGCTACTGTTTTTCACTGTCTTTTTACAATTTTTTTCTTAATCATTGTTTGCCTAATACCGTTTTGCACTGTTGGTTAGAGCCTGTAAGTAAGCATTTCACTGTAAGGTCTACACCTGTTGTATGTCGAAGCACACGTTACAAATAAACAATGATTTGATGGAAACTCAGTGGTGAAATATTATGTAGATGAAAAACGTGTCAGCATATTAATTGTCCAAATATAAAAAATTAAAAAAAACGGAGGTCTTCGAATGTTTTTGAACCAAATACGGTGCTTTTAGATGTATTTAAGACCAGTTTATTATGAATCACCCATTCTGACACTGACTGTAAATACTTATTTAGAATTTCAACGAGCTCACTGGCTTTGGGTGCTGACATGTACAGTGTGGAATCCTCTGCATACATACACTACCGTTCAGAAGTTTGGGGTCACTTAGAAAAGTTTTTGAAAGAAAAGCACATTTTCTGTCCATTAAAATAACATCAACTTGATCAGAAATACAGTGTAGACATTGTTAATGTTGTAAATTACTATTGTAGCTCGAAACAGCAGATTTTTTAAAATTGAATATCTACATATTGTACAGAGGCCCATTATCAGCAACCATCACTCCTGTGTTCCAATGGCACGTTGTGTTAGCTAATCTAACTGATCATTAGAAAACCCTTTTGCAATTATGTTAGCACAGCTGAAAACTGTTGTTCTGATTAAAGAAGCAATAAAACTGGCCTTTAGACTAGTTGAGTATCTGGAGCATCAGCATTTGTGGGTTTGTTTACAGGCTCAAAATGGCTAGAAACAAAGCACTTTCTACTGAAACTCGTCAGTCTATTCTTTTTCTGAGAAATGAAGGCCATTCCATGAGAGAAATTGCCAAGAAACTGAAGATCTCGTACAACGCTGTATACTATTCCCTTCACAGAACAGCGCATACTGGCTCTAACCAGAATAGAAAGAGCAGTGGGAGGCCCCGGTGCACAACTGAGCAAGAGGACAAGTACATTAGTGTGTCTAGTTTGAGGAACAGATACCTCAGAAGCCGCACAAACTGGCAGCTTCATTAAAACATTACCCACAAAACACCAGTCTCAACTTCAACAGTTAATTCTATTTTTTTAAATCACATTTTAATATTTAAATTTCCATCCTGAAAAATGTCCTGTAATGTTTACAATTGTTCAATATTCTATTTATGTCACGTATTGTGTGTTATGTATTTTAAATGAGTGTTTTGCAATTATTAGTCATGTAAATTATGCATTCCTTCAGTTTCATCTGTGAGCAAGAATAAATAAACTTGGGCCCCTGAGTGGTGTAGCGGTCTATAGCACTGCATCTCAGTGCAAGAGGTGTCGTTGCAGTCCCTGGTTCAAATCCAGGCTGCATCACATCAGGCTGTGATTGAGAGTCACATAGGGTGGGCGCACAATTGACCCAGTGTCGTCCGGGTTTGGCCCGGGGTAGGCTTGCCTCGTTAAATAAAATACAAATAAAATACTCAAACTGATTGGGTGGCTGTTGGAGCCAGCAAAGGGTGCTTTACTATTTTAAGCAGTGGAATTACTTCAGCTTCCTTCCACGCCTCTCCTTTAGTCTTTGGTTAAAGACATAGCAAATAGGGGTGGCAATACAGCCTGGGACCATTCTCAATAGTTTCTATCTAGGTTGTCTATACCTGATGGCTTATCATTATTGATGGATAACAATAGTTTAGCACCTCTCCCACATTAATTTGAACAAATTCAAAACAGAAATCATTCCCTTTCATTGTTAGATCTTTCATACAAAATAATATGGGTCATTTCACTTCTGCATTTGTCCACTTAACTAGCGAAATAGTCGTTGAAATTATTGCCAATATTTAAAGGTCTTGTTATAAACGAAACATTAACTTCAACGAACGATGGAGCTGAATTGGGTTTTCTGCCCATGAAATCAGTTAAGGTACTCCAAAGTATTTTTCCATTGTGTTTTATGTCAATTATCTTGGTTTGGGAATATAATTTATTATTCTTTTTTGTTAGGTTTAGTCACACCGTTTCTCACTTTATAGTATGTCAACCAATCAGCTGAGCAGCCTGACTTGTTTGCCATCTCTTTTGCATAATTTCTTTGAACCATCTCTTTTTTAATTTTTTTATTAATCATCAATCCAGAGGGCTCTCACAGTTTTCACAGCTCATTTCTTAACAGCTGCTTGCTTGTCAACAAGTGGCATGAATCATTTTACAAATCCGTCCAGTGCTGCATCTGGATTGACTTCCTCATGCACATCTGGATTGACTTCCTCATTCACATCTGGATTGACTTCCTCATTCACATCTGGATTGACTTCCTCATGCACATCTGGATTGACTTCCTCATTCACATCCGGATTGACTTCCTCATTCACATCTGGATTGACTTCCTCATTCACATCTGGATTGACTTCCTCATTCACATCCGGATTGACTTCCTCATTCACATCTGGATTGACTTCCTCATTCACATCTGGATTGACTTCCTCATGCACATCTGGATTGACTTCCTCATTCACATCCGGATTGACTTCCTCATGCACATCTGGATTGACTTCCTCATTCACATCCGGATTGACTTCCTCATACACATCTGGATTGACTTCCTCATTCACATCCGGATTGACTTCCTCATTCACATCTGGATTGACTTCCTCATTCACATCTGGATTAACTTCCTCATTCACATCCGGATTGACTTCCTCATTCACATCCGGATTGACTTCCTCATTCACATCCGGATTGACTTCCTCATTCACATCAGACCAACATGCATTTCTTTACGTCTTCAACAAGTGTTCTGAGAAGACATTTTAAATGAATTTAGGCCCAATTTTAGCTAATCCAGTCAGTCAGTCAGGTACTTGTGAGTGTCAGTTTATGTATGTGTGAGTGCGTGCGTTCATGTGATGTTTGGCTGAAGCTACTGAACCTGAAGTTTGGCTCTCTCACTCCTCCCAGACTTTTGGAAGGGAAGATGGACAACGAGATTGTCATATCGGAGTTCTTGGCTCTCTCCAGAACAGCCATCTTGTTCTTGAATCTTAGTTACTTGACTACTATCGGCCTGGGTCTGTCACCTGTCACCTGGGCTGGTTACAGATGTTCCAGACGTGTGGGCGTGGCTTCACCTCAATCTTCCTAAACCAGCTTGACATAGAGGGTTAGGGTTGTGAGTTAGGACATCATATAAGAGCTGAATGATGTCGTAGGCTACCTCTACCCCAAGATTACAGTATGTATGATGTCCTGTTATATGTATAGCAGTCTAAGAAAAATTGCCTATGGTCATTTCTATTTTTATAGATCCTATATGATTTCTACCGCTGACTCAAATATCTGATTCAAATATCCCAGTAAACACAACATTTGAGATTCTACAACTTGTAGATTCCATGTAGCCCAGCAGATGTCAGTACTCATCCACTTCAGTGCTCATTCACTTCAGTGCTCATTCAGGTCAGTGCGCAACATGACATCAAAAACGGTCCTCCATTTTGGCAATCAACAAAAAAAGAGAGTTTTTTTAAAAATGGTTTTATTTCTGGCAACCCATAGCCTACAGTGTATGGCATCGACACACATATAGACACAGGCAGCCTACAGTGTATGGCATCTACACACATATAGACACAGGCAGCCTACAGTGTATGGCATCTACACACATATAGACACAGGCAGCCTACAGTGTATGGCATCTACACACATATAGACACAGGCAGCCTACAGTGTATGGCATCTACACACATATAGACACAGGCAGTCTACAGTGTATGGCATCTACACACATATAGACACAGGCAGCCTACAGTGTATGGCATCTACACACATATAGACACAGGCAGCCTACAGTGTATGGCATCTACACACATATAGACACAGGCAGCCTACAGTGTATGGCATCTACACACATATAGACACAGGCAGCCTACAGTGTATGGCATCTACACACATATAGACACAGGCAGCCTACAGTGTATGGCATCTACACACATTTAGACACAGGCAGCCTACAGTGTATGGCATCTACACACATATAGACACAGGCAGCCTACAGTGTATGGCATCTACACACATATAGACACAGGCAGCCTACAGTGTATGGCATCTACACACATATAGACACAGGCAGCCTACAGTGTATGGCATCTACACACATTTAGACACAGGCAGCCTACAGTGTATGGCATCTACACACATATAGACACAGGCAGCCTACAGTGTATGGCATCTACACACACATAGACACAGGCAGCCTACAGTGTATGGCATCTACACACATATAGACACAGGCAGCCTACAGTGTATGGCATCTACACACATTTAGACACAGGCAGCCTACAGTGTATGGCATCTACACACATATAGACACAGGCAGCCTACAGTGTATGGCATCTACACACATATAGACACAGGCAGCCTACAGTGTATGGCATCTACACACATATAGACACAGGCAGCCTACAGTGTATGGCATCTACACACATTTAGACACAGGCAGCCTACAGTGTATGGCATCTACACACATATAGACACAGGCAGCCTACAGTGTATGGCATCTACACACATATAGACACAGGCAGCCTACAGTGTATGGCATCTACACACATATAGACACAGGCAGCCTACAGTGTATGGCATCTACACACATATAGACACAGGCAGCCTACAGTGTATGGCATCTACACACATATAGACACAGGCAGCCTACAGTGTATGGCATCTACACACATATAGACACAGGCAGCCTACAGTGTATGGCATCTACACACATATAGACACAGGCAGCCTACAGTGTATGGCATCTACACACATATAGACACAGGCAGCCTACAGTGTATGGCATCGACACACATATAGACACAGGCAGCCTACAGTGTATGGCATCTATACACATATAGACACAGGCAGCCTACAATGTATGGCATCTACACACATATAGACACAGGCAGCCTACAGTGTATGGCATCTACACACATATAGACACAGGCAGCCTACAGTGTATGGCATCGACACACATATAGACACAGGCAGCCTACAGTGTATGGCATCTTCACACATATAGACACAGGCAGCCTACAGTGTATGGCATCTACACACATATAGACACAGGCAGCCTACAGTGTGTGCAGTGGTGACCTGTCATTCAGGGCAGAACCCCACCTGTTTTGAGCCCCACATTATATTTTTTTTTTTGGGGGGGGGCTTTTGCGGGGGGGGCTTGCCTGTTTTGCATGTTATTTTGGCTTTAATACGTGTCACATATCAGTTTGTAAACAATGTAAAACAATGATATATCATTGAGTTAATATAGCCGCATACAAACAGGCAGCTCCAAAATGCAGGTGTTTCAGCTTAGCTCAGTGCTTTCTGTGGTAATGGGGCAGGCCAGCAGAAAATAGGAGCATTGCACTGTGATTGGCTCAGCATTGCACCGTGAATGGCTCAGCATTGCACCGTGATTGGCTCAGTGTTCTGTCACTCATGGGGACACTGTCACCTGCCTTTAGTAAGGGTAGACATCAAGAATGTGAGCCCTTTGGGTGCTGCCATAGAGTTACAGTGCCTTGCGAAAGTATTCGGCCCCCTTGAACTTTGCGACCTTTTGCCACATTTCAGGCTTCAAACATAAAGATATAAAACTGTGGGACACAATCATGAAGTGGAATGACATTTATTGGATATTTCAAACTTTTTTAACAAATCAAAAACTGAAAAAATGGGCGTGCAAAATTATTCAGCCCCTTTACTTTCAGTGCAGCAAACTCTCTCCAGAAGTTCAGTGAGGATCTCTGAATGATCCAATGTTGACCTAAATGACTAATGATGATAAATACAATCCACCTGTGTGTAATCAAGTCTCCCTATAAATGCACCTGCACTGTGATAGTCTCAGAGGTCCGTTAAAAGCGCAGAGAGCATCATGAAGAACAAGGAACACACCAGGCAGGTCCGAGATACTGTTGTGAAGAAGTTTAAAGCCGGATTTGGATACAAAAAGATTTCCCAAGCTTTAAAGATCCCAAGGAGCACTGTGCAAGCGATAATATTGAAATGGAAGGAGTATCAGACCACTGCAAATCTACCAAGACCTGGCCGTCCCTCTAAACTTTCAGCTCATACAAGGAGAAGACTGATCAGAGATGCAGCCAAGAGGCCCATGATCACTCTGGATGAACTGCAGAGATCTACAGCTGAGGTGGGAGACTCTGTCCATAGGACAACAATCAGTCGTATATTGCACAAATCTGGCCTTTATGGAAGAGTGGCAAGAAGAAAGCCATTTCTTAAAGATATCCATAAAAAGTGTCATTTAAAGTTTGCCACAAGCCACCTGGGAGACACACCAAACATGTGGAAGAAGGTGCTCTGGTCAGATGAAACCAAAATTGAACTTTTTGGCAACAATGCAAAACGTTATGTTTGGCGTAAAAGCAACACAGCTCATCACCCTGAACACACCATCCCCACTGTCAAACATGGGGGTGGCAGCATCATGGTTTGGGCCTGCTTTTCTTCAGCAGGGACAGGGAAGATGGTTAAAATTGATGGGAAGATGGATGGAGCCAAATACAGGACCATTCTGGAAGAAAACCTGATGGAATCTGCAAAAGACCTGAGACTGGGACGGAGATTTGTCTTCCAACAAGACAATGATCCAAAACATAAAGCAAAATCTACAATGGAATGGTTCAAAAATAAACATATCCAGGTGTTAGAATGGCCAAGTCAAAGTCCAGACCTGAATCCAATCGAGAATCTGTGGAAAGAACTGAAAACTGCTGTTCACAAATGCTCTCCATCCAACCTCACTGAGTTCGAGCTGTTTTGCAAGGAGGAATGGGAAAAAATTTCAGTCTCTCGATGTGCAAAACTGATAGACATACCCCAAGCGACTTACAGCTGTAATCGCAGCATAAGGTGGCGCTACAAAGTATTAACTTAAGGAGGCTGAATAATTTTGCACGCCCATTTTTTCAGTTTTTGATTTGTTAAAGTTTGAAATATCCAATAAATGTCGTTCCACTTCATGATTGTGTCCCACTTGTTGTTGATTCTTCACAAAAAAAATACAGTTTTATATCTTTATGTTTGAAGCCTGAAATGTGGCAAAAGGTCGCAAAGATCAAGGGGGCCGAATACTTTCGCAAGGCACTGTACATTAGAAGTGCCCTTCCAAGAAGGCTCACGGTCATTGGCCACAGATAAAATGACATCAAATCACGTTATATGTACAGTAGCTTTGATTGGACTGATCATGTCAACATCATACTTTCTAAATCTTAGCTAGCAGTCATCATCATGAATCAAGTTGACAATCTACTGGCAAATCTTTTTAATCCTTGTCATATGAAGATAAATAATGAAGATAAATTACAGACAAAACGCATCAGTGCTCATCGGCCATTAGACATAAACATTACACAACAAATTGGAAATCGCAAATTCAACATTGAGTGGTTTGGACGGAATCGGTGACAGTCATCCAACTCGGAATTGTAAATTATTTTTCTTTGATGACAAAATTTGCAGACGAAGGACCGCGGCGCACAACAAGGTGAGTCCAAAAAGGTCTTATATGCTGCTGCGTAACTGATGTAATATTCCAGGGAGAAATGGTCGGCCATATCAGCTACGTTTTTAAAAAGGCAGTAAATGAGGCAGAATGAACTGTTTCGCTGCCAGACAAGGCTCCGCTTATAGCCAGGTGTAGAGGTGGTAAGGATTCACTCCATGGTGCTGAAAAATAAAGCTCTGCTGTTGGGACAGATTTAGGTAGGCCCAGTTTGTGATAACTGCTTGTCACCGTTATAGTGCAATTCATGTATTGTTTAATGTTGTTGTGTAGTGGCTTTGCTGGAATGCATCTAAAACATTATCTCTTTTTTGGGTTTGCTCCACCAAGATTTACATGCTAAAATCGGCAATGAGTATATGGCACCTACACACATATAGACACAGAATACAGTCTATGGCACCTACACACATATAGACACAGAATACAGTCTATGGCACCTACACACATATAGACATAGAATACAGTGTATGGCACCTACACACATATATAGACATAGACATGGAATACAGTGTATGGCACCTACACACACATATAGACATAGAATACAGTGTATGGCACCTACACACATATAGACACAGACATAGAATACAGTGTATGGCACCTACACACATATCTACATAGAAGACAGTGTATGGCACTTACACACATATATAGACATAGACATGGAATACAGTGTATGGCACCTACACACACATATAGACATAGAATACAGTGTATGGCACTTACACACATATATAGACATAGACATGGAATAAGGTGTATGGCACCTACACACATATATAATTAGACATGGAATACAGTGTATGGCACCTACACACATATAGACACAGACATGATATACAGTGTATGACACCTACACACACATATAGACATAGAATACAGTGTATGGCACCTACACACATATAGACACAGACATAGAATACAGTGTATGGCACCTACACACATATAGACACAGACATAGAATACAGTGTATGGCACCTACACACATATATAGACATAGACATGGAATGCAGTGTATGGCACCTACACACATATAGAATTAGACATGGAATACAGTGTATGGCACCTACACACATATAGAATTTGACATAGAATACAGTGTATGGCACCTACACACATATATAATTTCACATAGAATACAGTGTATGGCACCTACACACATATAGACATAGAATACAGTGTATGGCACCTACACACATATAGACATAGAATACAGTGTATGGCACCTACACACATATAGACATAGAATACAGTGTGTGGCACCTACAACCATATAGATACAGACATAGAATACAGTGTATGGCACCTACACACATATATAGACATAGACATGGAATACAGTGTTTGGCACCTACACACATATATAGACATAGACATGGAATGCAGTGTATGGCACCTACACACATATAGACATAGAATACAGTGTATGGCACCTACACATATATAGAATTTGACATAGAATACAGTGTATGGCACCTACACACATATAGACACAGACATAGAATACAGTGTATGGCACCTACACACATATAGACATATAATACAGTGTATGGCACCTACACACATATAGACATAGAATACAGTGTATGGCACCTACACACATATAGACATAGAATACAGTGTATGGCACCTACACACATATAGACATAGAATACAGTGTGTGGCACCTACAACCATATAGATACAGAAATAGAATACAGTGTATGGCACCTACACACATATATAGACATAGACATGGAATACAGTGTTTGGCACCTACACACATATATAGACATAGACATGGAATGCAGTGTATGGCACCTACACACATATAGACATAGAATACAGTGTATGGCACCTACACATATATAGAATTTGACATAGAATACAGTGTATGGCACCTACACACATATATACACAGACATAGAATACAGTGTATGGCACCTACACACATATAGACATAGAATACAGTGTATGGCACCTACACACATATAGACATAGAATACAGTGTATGGCACCTACACACACATAGACATAGAATACAGTGTATGGCACCTACACACATATAGACATAGAATACAGTGTATGGCACCTACACACATATAGACATAGAATACAGTGTGTGGCACCTACAACCATATAGATACAGACATGGAATACAGTGTTTGGCACCTACACACATATATAGACATAGACATGGAATGCAGTGTATGGCACCTACACACATACAGACATAGAATACAGTGTATGGCACCTACACATATATAGAATTTGACATAGAATACAGTGTATGGCACCTACACACATATAGACATAGAATACAGTGTATGGCACCTACACACATATAGACATAGAATACAGTGTGTGGCACCTACAACCATATAGATACAGACATGGAATACAGTGTTTGGCACCTACACACATATATAGACATAGACATGGAATGCAGTGTATGGCACCTACACACATACAGACATAGAATACAGTGTATGGCACCTACACATATATAGAATTTGACATAGAATACAGTGTATGGCACCTACACACATATAGACACAGACATAGAATACAGTGTATGGCACCTACACACATATAGACATAGAATACAGTGTATGGCACCTACACACATATAGACATAGAATACCGTGTATGGCACCTGCACACATATAGACATAGAATACCGTGTATGGCACCTACACACATATAGACACAGACATAGAATACAGTGTATGGCACCGACACACATATAGACATAGAATACAGTGTATGGCACCTACACACATATAGACATAGAATACCGTGTATGGCACCTACACGCATATAGACACAGACATAGAATACAGTGTATGGCACCTACACACATATATAATTAGACATAGAATACAGTGTATGGCACCTACACACATATAGACACAGACATAGAATACAGTGTATGGCACCTACACACATATAGATATAGAATAGAGTGTATGGCACCTACACACATATAGCCATAGAATACAGTGTATGGCACCTACACACATATAGACATAGAATACAGTGTATGGCACCTACACACATATATACACAGACATAGAATACAGTGTATGGCACCTACACACATATAGACATAGAATACAGTGTATGGCACCTACACACATATAGACATAGAATACAGTGTATGGCACCTACACACATATAGACATAGAATACAGTGTATGGCACCTACACACATATAGACATAGAATACAGTGTATGGCACCTACACACATATAGACATAGAATACCGTGTATGGCACCTACACACATATAGACACAGACATAGAATACAGTGTATGGCACCGACACACATATAGACATAGAATACAGTGTATGGCACCTACACACATATAGACATAGAATACCGTGTATGGCACCTACACACATATAGACACAGACATATAATACAGTGTATGGCACCTACACACATATAGACTGTGACGACCCTCCCACTCTGTCTGCCGTATTGTCTTTGTTCTTGTGTCCTTATTAGGATGCCGGTGGGCGGAGTTGGGGAGGGTCGTCAGCTACATGGGAAACACCTGGGCCAGGTGTGTCCCAGGATAGATAGACCTCTTCTACATTCATGGAAGAGACTCTCTCCATGCAGACACCTTTGTAGATTGTGTTGTGGTTCTTGGTGGCCTTTTGTTTGTTTGCATTGGCACCTTTCAACACCTTGCATTATCACATTCATGCATGCAAAACACTCACTTACACTACTGATTACTGATTACACACACCATTGTATATTTTCCTTAGTTGCTTTGGTTAATAAATATATATTTTGTTACTCCTTATCTCCACGTTGTCTCCCTTTGTTACGGGCTTTGAGCCGGTTCGTGACATAGACATAGAATACAGTGTATGGCACCTACACACATATAGACACAGACATATAATACAGTGTATGGCACCTACACACATATAGAATTTGACATAGAATACAGTGTATGGCACCTACACACATATAGACATAGAATACAGTGTATGGCACCTACACACACATATAGACATAGAATACCGTGTATGGCACCTACACACATATAGACACAGACATAGAATACAGTGTATGGCACCTACACACATATAGACATAAAATACAGTGTATGGCACCTACACACATATAGACATAGAATACAGTGTATGGCACCTACACACATATAGACATAGAATACAGTGTATGGCACCTACACACATACAGACATAGAATACAGTCTATGGCACCTACACACATATAGACATAGAATACAGTGTATGGCACCTACACACATATATAGACATAGACATGGAATACAGTGTATGGCACCTACACACACATATAGACATAGAATACAGTGTATGGCACTTACACACATATATAGACATAGACATGGAATAAGGTGTATGGCACCTACACACATATATAATTAGACATGGAATACAGTGTATGGCACCTACACACATATAGACACAGACATGATATACAGTGTATGACACCTACACACACATATAGACATAGAATACAGTGTATGGCACCTACACACATATAGACACAGACATAGAATACAGTGTATGGCACCTACACACATATAGACACAGACATAGAATACAGTGTATGGCACCTACACACATATATAGACATAGACATGGAATGCAGTGTATGGCACCTACACACATATAGAATTAGACATGGAATACAGTGTATGGCACCTACACACATATAGAATTTGACATAGAATACAGTGTATGGCACCTACACACATATATAATTTCACATAGAATACAGTGTATGGCACCTACACACATATAGACATAGAATACAGTGTATGGCACCTACACACATATAGACATAGAATACAGTGTATGGCACCTACACACATATAGACATAGAATACAGTGTGTGACACCTACAACCATATAGATACAGACATAGAATACAGTGTATGGCACCTACACACATATATAGACATAGACATGGAATACAGTGTTTGGCACCTACACACATATATAGACATAGACATGGAATGCAGTGTATGGCACCTACACACATATAGACATAGAATACAGTGTATGGCACCTACACATATATAGAATTTGACATAGAATACAGTGTATGGCACCTACACACATATAGACACAGACATAGAATACAGTGTATGGCACCTACACACATATAGACATAGAATACAGTGTATGGCACCTACACACATATAGACATAGAATACAGTGTATGGCACCTACACACATATAGACATAGAATACAGTGTATGGCACCTACACACATATAGACATAGAATACAGTGTGTGGCACCTACAACCATATAGATACAGAAATAGAATATAGTGTGTGGCACCTACACACATATATAGACATAGACATGGAATACAGTGTTTGGCACCTACACACATATATAGACATAGACATGGAATGCAGTGTATGGCACCTACACACATATAGACATAGAATACAGTGTATGGCACCTACACATATATAGAATTTGACATAGAATACAGTGTATGGCACCTACACACATATATACACAGACATAGAATACAGTGTATGGCACCTACACACATATAGACATAGAATACAGTGTATGGCACCTACACACATATAGACATAGAATACAGTGTATGGCACCTACACACACATAGACATAGAATACAGTGTATGGCACCTACACACATATAGACATAGAATACAGTGTATGGCACCTACACACATATAGACATAGAATACAGTGTGTGGCACCTACAACCATATAGATACAGACATGGAATACAGTGTTTGGCACCTACACACATATATAGACATAGACATGGAATGCAGTGTATGGCACCTACACACATACAGACATAGAATACAGTGTATGGCACCTACACATATATAGAATTTGACATAGAATACAGTGTATGGCACCTACACACATATAGACACAGACATAGAATACAGTGTATGGCACCTACACACATATAGACATGGAATACAGTGTATGGCACCTACACACATATAGACATAGAATACAGTGTATGGCACCTACACACACATAGACATAGAATACAGTGTATGGCACCTACACACATATAGACATAGAATACCGTGTATGGCACCTGCACACATATAGACATAGAATACCGTGTATGGCACCTACACACATATAGACACAGACATAGAATACAGTGTATGGCACCGACACACATATAGACATAGAATACAGTGTATGGCACCTACACACATATAGACATAGAATACCGTGTATGGCACCTACACGCATATAGACACAGACATAGAATACAGTGTATGGCACCTACACACATATATAATTAGACATAGAATACAGTGTATGGCACCTACACACATATAGACACAGACATAGAATACAGTGTATGGCACCTACACACATATAGATATAGAATAGAGTGTATGGCACCTACACACATATAGCCATAGAATACAGTGTATGGCACCTACACACATATAGACATAGAATACAGTGTATGGCACCTACACACATATATACACAGACATAGAATACAGTGTATGGCACCTACACACATATAGACATAGAATACAGTGTATGGCACCTACACACATATAGACATAGAATACAGTGTATGGCACCTACACACATATAGACATAGAATACAGTGTATGGCACCTACACACATATAGACATAGAATACAGTGTATGGCACCTACACACATATAGACATAGAATACCGTGTATGGCACCTACACACATATAGACACAGACATATAATACAGTGTATGGCACCTACACACATATAGACTGTGACGACCCTCCCACTCTGTCTGCCGTATTGTCTTTGTTCTTGTGTCCTTATTAGGATGCCGGTGGGCGGAGTTGGGGAGGGTCGTCAGCTACATGGGAAACACCTGGGCCAGGTGTGTCCCAGGATAGATAGACCTCTTCTACATTCATGGAAGAGACTCTCTCCATGCAGACACCTTTGTAGATTGTGTTGTGGTTCTTGGTGGCCTTTTGTTTGTTTGCATTGGCACCTTTCAACACCTTGCATTATCACATTCATGCACAAAACACTCACTTACACTACTGATTACTGATTACACACACCATTGTATATTTTCCTTAGTTGCTTTGGTTAATAAATATATATTTTGTTACTCCTTATCTCCACGTTGTCTCCCTTTGTTACGGGCTTTGAGCCGGTTCGTGACATAGACATAGAATACAGTGTATGGCACCTACACACATATAGACACAGACATATAATACAGTGTATGGCACCTACACACATATAGAATTTGACATAGAATACAGTGTTTGGCACCTACACACATATAGACATAGAATACAGTGTATGGCACCTACACACACATATAGACATAGAATACCGTGTATGGCACCTACACACATATAGACACAGACATAGAATACAGTGTATGGCACCTACACACATATAGACATAAAATACAGTGTATGGCACCTACACACATATAGACATAGAATACAGTGTATGGCACCTACACACATATAGACATAGAATACAGTGTATGGCACCTACACACATACAGACATAGAATACAGTCTATGGCACCTACACACATATAGACATAGAATACAGTGTATGGCACCTACACACATATATAGACATAGACATGGAATACAGTGTATGGCACCTACACACACATATAGACATAGAATACAGTGTATGGCACTTACACACATATATAGACATAGACATGGAATAAGGTGTATGGCACCTACACACATATATAATTAGACATGGAATACAGTGTATGGCACCTACACACATATAGACACAGACATGATATACAGTGTATGACACCTACACACACATATAGACATAGAATACAGTGTATGGCACCTACACACATATAGACACAGACATAGAATACAGTGTATGGCACCTACACACATATAGACACAGACATAGAATACAGTGTATGGCACCTACACACATATATAGACATAGACATGGAATGCAGTGTATGGCACCTACACACATATAGAATTAGACATGGAATACAGTGTATGGCACCTACACACATATAGAATTTGACATAGAATACAGTGTATGGCACCTACACACATATATAATTTCACATAGAATACAGTGTATGGCACCTACACACATATAGACATAGAATACAGTGTATGGCACCTACACACATATAGACATAGAATACAGTGTATGGCACCTACACACATATAGACATAGAATACAGTGTGTGGCACCTACAACCATATAGATACAGACATAGAATACAGTGTATGGCACCTACACACATATATAGACATAGACATGGAATACAGTGTTTGGCACCTACACACATATATAGACATAGACATGGAATGCAGTGTATGGCACCTACACACATATAGACATAGAATACAGTGTATGGCACCTACACATATATAGAATTTGACATAGAATACAGTGTATGGCACCTACACACATATAGACACAGACATAGAATACAGTGTATGGCACCTACACACATATAGACATAGAATACAGTGTATGGCACCTACACACATATAGACATAGAATACAGTGTATGGCACCTACACACATATAGACATAGAATACAGTGTATGGCACCTACACACATATAGACATAGAATACAGTGTGTGGCACCTACAACCATATAGATACAGAAATAGAATATAGTGTGTGGCACCTACACACATATATAGACATAGACATGGAATACAGTGTTTGGCACCTACACACATATATAGACATAGACATGGAATGCAGTGTATGGCACCTACACACATATAGACATAGAATACAGTGTATGGCACCTACACATATATAGAATTTGACATAGAATACAGTGTATGGCACCTACACACATATGTACACAGACATAGAATACAGTGTATGGCACCTACACACATATAGACATAGAATACAGTGTATGGCACCTACACACATATAGACATAGAATACAGTGTATGGCACCTACACACACATAGACATAGAATACAGTGTATGGCACCTACACACATATAGACATAGAATACAGTGTATGGCACCTACACACATATAGACATAGAATACAGTGTGTGGCACCTACAACCATATAGATACAGACATGGAATACAGTGTTTGGCACCTACACACATATATAGACATAGACATGGAATGCAGTGTATGGCACCTACACACATACAGACATAGAATACAGTGTATGGCACCTACACATATATAGAATTTGACATAGAATACAGTGTATGGCACCTACACACATATAGACACAGACATAGAATACAGTGTATGGCACCTACACACATATAGACATAGAATACAGTGTATGGCACCTACACACATATAGACATAGAATACAGTGTATGGCACCTACACACACATAGACATAGAATACAGTGTATGGCACCTACACACATATAGACATAGAATACCGTGTATGGCACCTGCACACATATAGACATAGAATACCGTGTATGGCACCTACACACATATAGACACAGACATAGAATACAGTGTATGGCACCGACACACATATAGACATAGAATACAGTGTATGGCACCTACACACATATAGACATAGAATACCGTGTATGGCACCTACACGCATATAGACACAGACATAGAATACAGTGTATGGCACCTACACACATATATAATTAGACATAGAATACAGTGTATGGCACCTACACACATATAGACACAGACATAGAATACAGTGTATGGCACCTACACACATATAGATATAGAATAGAGTGTATGGCACCTACACACATATAGCCATAGAATACAGTGTATGGCACCTACACACATATAGACATAGAATACAGTGTATGGCACCTACACACATATATACACAGACATAGAATACAGTGTATGGCACCTACACACATATAGACATAGAATACAGTGTATGGCACCTACACACATATAGACATAGAATACAGTGTATGGCACCTACACACATATAGACATAGAATACAGTGTATGGCACCTACACACATATAGACATAGAATACCGTGTATGGCACCTACACACATATAGACACAGACATAGAATACAGTGTATGGCACCGACACACATATAGACATAGAATACAGTGTATGGCACCTACACACATATAGACATAGAATACCGTGTATGGCACCTACACACATATAGACACAGACATAGAATACAGTGTATGGCACCTACACACATATAGACTGTGACGACCCTCCCACTCTGTCTGCCGTATTGTCTTTGTTCTTGTGTCCTTATTAGGATGCCGGTGGGCGGAGTTGGGGAGGGTCGTCAGCTACATGGGAAACACCTGGGCCAGGTGTGTCCCAGGATAGATAGACCTCTTCTACATTCATGGAAGAGACTCTCTCCATGCAGACACCTTTGTAGATTGTGTTGTGGTTCTTGGTGGCCTTTTGTTTGTTTGCATTGGCACCTTTCAACACCTTGCATTATCACATTCATGCATGCAAAACACTCAATTACACTACTGATTACTGATTACACACACCATTGTATATTTTCCTTAGTTGCTTTGGTTAATAAATATATATTTTGTTACTCCTTATCTCCACGTTGTCTCCCTTTGTTACGGGCTTTGAGCCAGTTCGTGACATAGACATAGAATACAGTGTATGGCACCTACACACATATAGACACAGACATATAATACAGTGTATGGCACCTACACACATATAGAATTTGACATAGAATACAGTGTATGGCACCTACACACATATAGACATAGAATACAGTGTATGGCACCTACACACACATATAGACATAGAATACGTGTATGGCACCTACACACATATAGACACAGACATAGAATACAGTGTATGGCACCTACACACATATAGACATAAAATACAGTGTATGGCACCTACACACATATAGACATAGAATACAGTGTATGGCACCTACACACATATAGACATAGAATACAGTGTATGGCACCTACACACATACAGACATAGAATACAGTCTATGGCACCTACACACATATAGACATAGAATACAGTGTATGGCACCTACACACATATATAGACATAGACATGGAATACAGTGTATGGCACCTACACACACATATAGACATAGAATACAGTGTATGGCACCTACACACATATAGACACAGACATAGAATACAGTGTATGGCACCTACACACATATCTACATAGAAGACAGTGTATGGCACTTACACACATATATAGACATAGACATGGAATACAGTGTATGGCACCTATACACACATATAGACATAGAATACAGTGTATGGCACTTACACACATATATAGACATAGACATGGAATAAGGTGTATGGCACCTACACACATATATAATTAGACATGGAATACAGTGTATGGCACCTACACACATATAGACACAGACATGATATACAGTGTATGACACCTACACACACATATAGACATAGAATACAGTGTATGGCACCTACACACATATAGACACAGACATAGAATACAGTGTATGGCACCTACACACATATAGACACAGACATAGAATACAGTGTATGGCACCTACACACATATATAGACATAGACATGGAATGCAGTGTATGGCACCTACACACATATAGAATTAGACATGGAATACAGTGTATGGCACCTACACACATATAGAATTTGACATAGAATACAGTGTATGGCACCTACACACATATATAATTTCACATAGAATACAGTGTATGGCACCTACACACATATAGACATAGAATACAGTGTATGGCACCTACACACATATAGACATAGAATACAGTGTATGGCACCTACACACATATAGACATAGAATACAGTGTGTGGCACCTACAACCATATAGATACAGACATAGAATACAGTGTATGGCACCTACACACATATATAGACATAGACATGGAATACAGTGTTTGGCACCTACACACATATATAGACATAGACATGGAATGCAGTGTATGGCACCTACACACATATAGACATAGAATACAGTGTATGGCACCTACACATATATAGAATTTGACATAGAATACAGTGTATGGCACCTACACACATATAGACACAGACATAGAATACAGTGTATGGCACCTACACACATATAGACATAGAATACAGTGTATGGCACCTACACACATATAGACATAGAATACAGTGTATGGCACCTACACACATATAGACATAGAATACAGTGTATGGCACCTACACACATATAGACATAGAATACAGTGTGTGGCACCTACAACCATATAGATACAGAAATAGAATACAGTGTATGGCACCTACACACATATATAGACATAGACATGGAATACAGTGTTTGGCACCTACACACATATATAGACATAGACATGGAATGCAGTGTATGGCACCTACACACATATAGACATAGAATACAGTGTATGGCACCTACACATATATAGAATTTGACATAGAATACAGTGTATGGCACCTACACACATATATACACAGACATAGAATACAGTGTATGGCACCTACACACATATAGACATAGAATACAGTGTATGGCACCTACACACATATAGACATAGAATACAGTGTATGGCACCTACACACACATAGACATAGAATACAGTGTATGGCACCTACACACATATAGACATAGAATACAGTGTATGGCACCTACACACATATAGACATAGAATACAGTGTGTGGCACCTACAACCATATAGATACAGACATGGAATACAGTGTTTGGCACCTACACACATATATAGACATAGACATGGAATGCAGTGTATGGCACCTACACACATACAGACATAGAATACAGTGTATGGCACCTACACATATATAGAATTTGACATAGAATACAGTGTATGGCACCTACACACATATAGACACAGACATAGAATACAGTGTATGGCACCTACACACATATAGACATAGAATACAGTGTATGGCACCTTCACACATATAGACATAGAATACAGTGTATGGCACCTACACACACATAGCCATAGAATACAGTGTATGGCACCTACACACATATAGATATAGAATACCGTGTATGGCACCTGCACACATATAGACATAGAATACCGTGTATGGCACCTACACACATATAGACACAGACATAGAATACAGTGTATGGCACCGACACACATATAGACATAGAATACAGTGTATGGCACCTACACACATATAGACATAGAATACCGTGTATGGCACCTACACGCATATAGACACAGACATAGAATACAGTGTATGGCACCTACACACATATATAATTAGACATAGAATACAGTGTATGGCACCTACACACATATAGACACAGACATAGAATACAGTGTATGGCACCTACACACATATAGATATAGAATAGAGTGTATGGCACCTACACACATATAGCCATAGAATACAGTGTATGGCACCTACACACATATAGACATAGAATACAGTGTATGGCACCTACACACATATATACACAGACATAGAATACAGTGTATGGCACCTACACACATATAGACATAGAATACAGTGTATGGCACCTACACACATATAGACATAGAATACAGTGTATGGCACCTACACACATATAGACATAGAATACAGTGTATGGCACCTACACACATATAGACATAGAATACAGTGTATGGCACCTACACACATATAGACATAGAATACCGTGTATGGCACCTACACACATATAGACACAGACATAGAATACAGTGTATGGCACCGACACACATATAGACATAGAATACAGTGTATGGCACCTACACACATATAGACATAGAATACCGTGTATGGCACCTACACACATATAGACACAGACATAGAATACAGTGTATGGCACCTACACACATATAGACTGTGACGACCCTCCCACTCTGTCTGCCGTATTGTCTTTGTTCTTGTGTCCTTATTAGGATGCCGGTGGGCGGAGTTGGGGAGGGTCGTCAGCTACATGGGAAACACCTGGGCCAGGTGTGTCCCAGGATAGATAGACCTCTTCTACATTCATGGAAGAGACTCTCTCCATGCAGACACCTTTGTAGATTGTGTTGTGGTTCTTGGTGGCCTTTTGTTTGTTTGCATTGGCACCTTTCAACACCTTGCATTATCACATTCATGCATGCAAAACACTCACTTACACTACTGATTACTGATTACACACACCATTGTATATTTTCCTTAGTTGCTTTGGTTAATAAATATATATTTTGTTACTCCTTATCTCCACGTTGTCTCCCTTTGTTACGGGCTTTGAGCCGGTTCGTGACATAGACATAGAATACAGTGTATGGCACCTACACACATATAGACACAGTCATATAATACAGTGTATGGCACCTACACACATATAGAATTTGACATAGAATACAGTGTTTGGCACCTACACACATATAGACATAGAATACAGTGTATGGCACCTACACACACATATAGACATAGAATACCGTGTATGGCACCTACACACATATAGACACAGACATAGAATACAGTGTATGGCACCTACACACATATAGACATAGAATACAGTGTATGGCACCTACACACATATAGACATAGAATACAGTGTATGGCACCTACACACATATAGACATAGAATACAGTGTATGGCACCTACACACATACAGACATAGAATACAGTGTATGGCACCTACGCACATATAGACATAGAATACAGTGTATGGCACCTACACACATATAGACATAGAATACAGTGTATGGCACCTACACACATATAGAATTAGACATAGAATACAGTGTATGGCACCTACACACATATAGACACAGACATAGAATACAGTGTATGGCACCTACACACATATAGACATAGAATACAGTGTATGGCACCTACACACATATATAGACATGGAATACAGTGTATGGCACCTACACACATATAGACATGGAATACAGTGTATGGCACCTACACACATATAGACATAGAATATAGTGTATGGCACCTACACACATATGGAATTAGACATAGAATAGAGTGTATTGCACCTACACACATATAGACATAGACACTCACACGTTTGTTTTACTACCCTTGTGGGGACCAATCAATTGATTCCCATTCAAAATCCTATTTTCCCTAACCCTAATTCTAACCCTAACTCTAATTGTAACCCTTAACCTTGCCCCGTTAAGCGTAAATCATAGTCCACAGATGCTAGAGCGCAAAAGTCCGGAGTCCCATTGTGACATAGCTACAGGGTTCTGAGATCATTATCCAAGGGGACATACAGCCCAAACCCGCAGTTCCCCACAATCCCGTAAACTTCCTCTTTTCATTTGAATGTGTTGACAGTTAGAGAAAAGGCTTGAGCTACGCTGAGAATTCGAAAAGTATGAAAGCCAACGGTTCAATATTCTAAAACACTCCTGTGCGTACACGTTTTGGATTCAGATAAGACGATATAGTATTTTTCCTTGTGGGGACCTGCGAAATGTCCCCAGTTGTCTGAATTCTTCTTGTTTTACTATTCGTGTGAAGACGGACTTCTGGTCCCCACAAGAATAGTGAAAACACACACACACACACACACACACACACACACACACACACACACACACACACACACACACACACACACACACACACACACACACACACACACACACACACACACACACACACACACACTAATAAATGAAAGCCACAGATACTATTGTCTATAATTCTTTATTAATGTTTTTATTTTATTTTTATTGATAACATTAAAATGGTTGATACGCCCACAATCACTGACTTCACTTCTCTAGTTTATGACATTGACACAGGAACATGGGAACAAACACAGAGTCACAATTTCAGCCCAACTACAGAGTAAACTTCCAAAATATAACAGGGGACCCAGAGAACACATAGCCAAGAGTTGTCTTGATTTACAACAACAAATGGTAGCAAATGAACAACCACCTCTACAAAAGTAACACAAATCCTTACTATCTATCATTGTGGAAGTGCTTGTAATTTTGGAAGTTTGTAATTTCCAAAAGGATATTAATAATATGAATGCCTAGAAAATGGCCAGTAGAAATCTCTCTGTAAAAATGGGCTTGCAGGACAACCCTTGGCTGTGCGTTTTGTCACTAACTCTATGTACTTTTTTTTGTTGAACTTTTCTTTAATACAACAACAATAACACTGTTCTTTAATACAAATATATACAGAGGTTTCAACTTGTTTAAAAAATAATGCCCTACACACTAATGCATTGTCTATAATAAAGTTGATTTTCATTAGATTCTTTTCCTTCACAGAAACTGTCCATGCAGTTTGGTACCTGAATCGTCATAATTAGGTCACAGTTTCTTTACCTTTATAACACATTGATGTTTTGTGTCTCTGTAACAGCGTGAATGTGTCACCACGACAACAGGCCTACCTGCCTGTCAAAGACATATTTAATCAGCTTTATTAGAATAGCCACCCAAACCCTCCCTTATCCCCTGAAAAAGCCGTCTTCACCCCTGCCAACCTCTTGAGCAGGATTTTGTACCAGCTTCTTCAAATGTAAACATACCTTTGCCTGCAATGAGTGGAGAGAGAAAGGCACACATGATAAAAGCACACAGCGTTAAGCTACAGTACCTACAGAGGGAGTTTGGTTTTGGTTTGATTAGCTCAATGACATGTTATACCATTCTACTAGACATGCCTTTCTGCCTTTCATGTGATCGACTTTGATTTTTTAAATGTATTTTTAAATGTTTATTTTTGAGTTTCTGAATTGGATGAGAATGTTTTGAAGTATAGGCACCTAACGATTGGGTCCCTCTCTTGTCTTTCCCTGAAGAGAACAGAATCAGGGGACCATTCTCAGGGGCCTCCAGATGTGTACAGCACCTAGCTCGGAATAGGGAACTTTGGGCTATCTTCCCTCGTGTTCACAGGGTACTCGAATGTGGCCTTGCCTGTCCTCCCTTTAACTGGTGAAGCCTGGAAAGAGAAGACACGGGATGTCTGTGTATCCTGGCTTGTCACAGACTAACATATCAGGTCATTGATTATTTTTAAATTTTATATATGCACCATTATTCAGGGAGATTCACAGGTATGTGATCATTGTTTATCAGAGGAAATAGACACACTATGTTTTTACAACTACTACATGAGACCACATCATTCACAACTATCAACTGAAAAGGATCGTTTTCACATGCCATGGTACAATCACATGCCATGGTTCAATCACATGCCATGGTACAATCACATGCCATGGTACAATCACATGCCATGGTACAATCACATACCATGGTACAATCACATACCATGGTACAATCACATGCCATGGTACAATCACATGCCATGGTACAATCACATGCCATGGTTCAATCACATGCCATGGTACAATCACATACCATGGTACAATCACATACCATGGTAAAATCACATGCCATGGTACAATCACATGCCATGGTACAATCACATGCCATGGTACAATCACATGTACAATCCATGCCATGGTACAATCACATACCATGGTACAATCACATACCATACAATCACACCATGGTACAATCACATGCCATGGTACAATCACATGCCATGGTACAATCACATGCCATGGTACAATCACATGCCATGGTACAATCACATGCCATGGTACAATCACATACCATGGTACAATCACATGCCATGGTACAATCACATGCCATGGTACAATCACATACCATAGTACAATCACATACCATCCATGTTCCTCCATCACGTTTCATCCGCAGACATGAACGTTAACATGACCATGCATTTAACCGACCAGTCAAACACCCTGGTCCGTGCCAATGGAACGCAGTCCAGCTTCAGTGCTTCTATCCCATCCCAATCGACCACTTAGAAAATACTGAACCATTATGAATACGGAAGACATAAACTCCTTCTATGAAGAATATGTCCATCACTCCCTATCAAACGGACAAGCTGTTGTTGTTAACACTCTTGATTACATTGAGTTCTGTACCTATTCTTTATAAATGTGTTGGGACTGTCATTTTGCTATTTAATCTCAGTATCTCAGTGCTGTTCAACTAGTTTAAAAGGGGTCATGTCATATCAAATAAGACACGATAATGATCACAACCTTCATACTCTCGTAGTGTTGTATGCTCATGCATTAAAGGGTTGGGAGAAGAATAAGCTACTTTCTTAACTAAATGCATCAAGAACTCCTTCCTGAGTAAAGGTTACACAATACAGAAGGGGAGGAGCCAGTATAAGGTTTTGACATTCTGAGTAATGGACACATATTTATGCAACAAACACCTCTTCCAAACCAAGAGGGAGACCTCTAATGCAGCAATTCAATCTCCACTCCCACACGTTCCTCTCTTTTCACTTGGAGGGCTTGATCCAATCCCTGCTATCGCTGCAGGCTTTGGCTAATGCCCTAGTATCATATTATTATGCAGATTTAGTCAGTTCTTTCCAGTAACCTGCGAGCCAAACTCTGCTTCCCCGTCTATAAAAAGAATAGATGGGTTGGACAAAATGTATGGTCTGAAGAGTATAACTGGCATGTATAAAAACCTGATAGGATCAATTGAATCAACCCTCCGGACACTGATGCAAAGGGCATTCTACATATCAGTGTTTAGATTTACATTAAATATAACAAAACAGGTCAAATATGCATTTCTTTGTTTCTTCTGCTGGGGTGAATACCGGTACTTTGCTAGTCACCAAAACCCAGTGTGTTCTAAAAAGTCCATACTCAAACGCTCGCATTTTCAATGGTTTTTAAAAAAGTGCCCAAGAGAGTTTCACTACACTGGCTAAAAGCTAATTACACCATCCATGCCCACTAGGTTACCTCATCATATTATCACAGGGTCTCCCACTAGGTTACCTCATCATATTATCACAGGGTCTCCCACTAGGTTACCTCATCATATTATCACAGGGTCTCCCACTAGGCTACCTCATCATATTATCACAGGGTGTCCCACTAGGTTACCTCATTATATTACCACAGGGTCTCCCACTAGGCTACCTCATCATATTATCACAGGGTCTCCCACTAGGCTACCTCATCATATTATCACAGGGTCTCCCACTAGGCTACCTCATCATATTATCACAGGGTCTCCCACTAGGTTACCTCATCATATTATCACAGGGTCTCCCACTAGGCTACCTCATCATATTATCACAGGGTCTCCCACTAGGTTACCTCATCATATTATCACAGGGTCTAGGTTCCTCATCATATTATCACAGGGCACTAGGTTACCTCATCATATTATCACAGGGTCTCCCACTAGGTTACCTCATCATATTATCACAGGGGTTCCTCATCATATTATCATGGGTCTCCCACTAGGCTACCTCATCATATTATCACAGGGTCTCCCACTAGGTTACCTCATTATATTATCACAGGGTCTCCCACTAGGTTACCTCATCATATTACCACAGGGTCTCCCACTAGGCTACCTCATCATATTATCACAGGGTCTCCCACTAGGTTACCTCATTATATTATCACAGGGTCTCCCACTAGGTTACCTCATCATATTACCACAGGGTCTCCCACTAGGTTACCTCATTATATTATCACAGGGTCTCCCACTAGGTTACCTCATCATATTACCACAGGGTCTCCCACTAGCTGCAACAGATCACTCAGAGCAAGTACTATACTTTCCCTATTGGCTTTTTAACATTGTGATCCGTGTTTAAAAACTCCGCTCAGTGGGCTGACATGATCATAACCTTATCATAACGACACAGTACTGCACAATATAGCCAATGTGACTACTATGAAGAGTCCTCTATACATGAACTCACTCACACGACACTTGAACAAAGAGCCAACCATTTAGTTAAAACGACAGTCATTTCAGATTCATTACAACAGACATTAGCATTTACAACATGTCGACTTTGGGTCCTTGAAAAAGCATTATATAAGTCCCATGTATTGTTGTTATTATTATCATCATCATGTTTGGATCAAGGATAGAGAAGAGAAGGAAACCTAAAAAACAATGACAGTTTTGTTGAGTATCTTTAAAACCACAGTCATAACCACCTCTAGTCGTCACAACTCTCAAACAACTACTGTTCCTTTGATACGCTAATACAAGAGAAAAATAGTCAACAATTACACTGGAAAAATATATGTATGTTTCTATTCATATATATATATGTATATATATATATATATATATAGCATTTTAAATTCTATTTATACAGAATGTATATATTGTGTACTTATGGCCATCTTGGCAAAGAAATAAAGGCATCTGAAACAATCCCAACTCTCGGTCATGTCATGTGACGCCCTGGTCATGTCATGTGACGCCCTGGTCATGTCATGTGACCAGACATCGTACATTGCAGAATGCAAAGAATCAGGAAATAAACTGAGTGGTAGTGGCACTTTGTGCATCAACAAATGTCATCTAGAATAAGGCTACAAGGGCGTAGAAGTGGATGTGATATAAATTGTCAAAGAGGTCATTCTCCTTGATGGTTTAGTTTTTCCTTGAAGATGTCCTTTAAATGTCTTAGACCCAGACATCCAGTCTAGACGGAACATTCCGGAACAGAGCTCTTTGGAGCATCTGGTCAACACATTGAGAGAAAATAATGAAAAGAGAAAAATAATTTATCAAAAGGCATTAAAACATCTATAGTACATTAAGGATGTTTTGGGTAAGCCAGTGTTGGCCGCTACAAAGCGCTTGGAGAGGTAACATTTGATCCTTATATCTGTCTATCTTCTTAGTCATATTTTTCCTGACAAAAAGCAAATAAATCATCGATGACACAAAGCCACTCTGACACCACTAGAACAGTGATTGCTTTCGTTGGTTATTTTGCTTTTACAACTGCTGATATATTTAGGAAAGCCTAAGTAATCAAACAATATTCTATTTATTCTTTCTGAGCATGGTTTTTACATTTTTATTTAAATATTAGAAATGGATTTTAAGACTACTGATACTCAGCCATCACAACATACACATAAATAACAAAATAAATATACAATCATATCAATATTTAATATTAAATAAATAATAAATACATACTTTCTTTTTAAGCTGTGGGTATCTGAAGATACAGATAAAAGAAATAACAGAAATGAAGGAGAAAACCTTTATAAAATTATCAAAACATTGTCATTTATAAAATATTTGCAATTAAAAATGTTTACAAATTATTTAAAATAAAATAAGATATATAAAATAATCAAGTGTGGACAGTTGTCTAAATAGCTTTTTAAATATTGATGTAGAAGACTCCCTATTTTAAATCTTTATGGCCATGATCGACCAGCAGGGTTGCATTTTTTGATTTACTAAATATACATTTTTTTTATTTTTAATAAATAGACCAAATCAAATAAATACACATAAAATGACAATACATTACAATTTGCGTATTCACAAATGTAAATAATTTCTATGACAATAAATATTGTACCACAAACTAACAGGAATAGACAAGTGTGCACTCCATTACCATCACTGTTCAGTTCAAAGAAAGAAGTCTGCATCTGTCGCTCTCAGATCTTCCATCAGATATATAGAGAAGGTTGTTGCTTTTCAGAAGAGGAAAAAGAAACCAGTGATTTGTAACTTAATCTTCGCTTGAAGAGCTGTTTTCCTCTGAATTGAGACAAGACATGGAGTCATGTTGACATCTTGCTGCAGTAACAACACTAAGCACATGAACCATTGCTCAAGAAGACCCCAGAGTTCAGGGATTCTCCATTCACTTCTACACAATAGGAGTGCTGTAGTGCTCAGTATCACACACTACCCACTCATACACAAGCACTCTCACCTTATCCTGCCCCAGAACAACATTTCTGAAGCCTTCGTGTCTTCTCTGGGACACAATGTGGACAGTTTTCCAGTGTGTTTTCTTCACCTCATGTTGGCAGGTCATACCCTCTGTCTTATCTGGCATCATACCACTACTTCTATCCTCCATTCTTTCTTTCTTTCTTCTCCAAATTGTTGCTGAACTAAACCTTGAATTACAGTATGAATTGGGACAGTCAAAAACTCCAAAACACAGATACCTCCAAAACACAGATACCTCCAAAACAGAAATACCTCCAAAACAGAAATACCTCCAAAACAGAGATACCTCCGAAACAGAGATACCTCCGAAACAGAGATGCCTCCGAAACAGAGATGCCTCCAAAACAGAGATGCCTCCAAAACAGAGATGCCTCCAAAACAGAGATGCCTCCAAAACAGAGATGCCTCCAAAACAGAGATGCCTCCAAAACAGAGATGCCTCCAAAACAGAGATGCCTCCAAAACAGAGATGCCTCCAAAACAGAGATGCCTCCAAAACAGAACATACATGAAAACGATGAAGGTAACATAAAACAAAGAAACAAAACTCCAGATATATATTTTGTTCATCAATTCAAACCGAAGGATTTGGTTCCATTCCACTTCCTCCTTCCGATCCCAGCAGCAGCATGTTTGGATTTTGGTCCTAGTTACGTTTTCTTCTTTACAGAATGCTCCCTGGGTTTAATTTAAGTTGCCATTTATAAAACCTGAATGCCCTTTTTGTATTCGTATTCTCTTTAAATATACTCTAGTCTCTTGACGCTACCTCCCTCCTTTTAGGTGTTTTCACTCTTCTTCCTCGTTGGAAGTTTTCACACCTTGATGCTCTTCACAGCCTTGTTGATGCTCTCCAGCAGAGCCTTGTTCTCCGGGTTCTGGAAGCACTCCTTGTTGGTGTACATGTCAGTCAGGGTACTCACGTATCTGTCGAAATTCTGCTCAGTGATTGGCTCCTGCTGTGATGCGGAAAACAAGGAATTTTGTTTGTTTTTGTGTTTGTGTGTTTTTTTTAAATTTATTTTATTTTAAATTTTACCCCTTTTTCTCCCCAATTTTGTGGTATCCAATTGTTGTAGTAGCTACTATCTTGTCTCATCGCTACAACTCCCGTACGGGCTCGGGAGAGACGAAGGTTGAAAGACATGCGTCCTCTGATACACAACCCAACCAAGCCGCACTGCTTCTTAACACAGAGCTCATCCAATCCGGAAGCCAGCCGCACCGGAGGAAACACTG
This sequence comes from Oncorhynchus masou masou, assembly GCF_036934945.1. Classification (NCBI taxonomy): domain Eukaryota; kingdom Metazoa; phylum Chordata; class Actinopteri; order Salmoniformes; family Salmonidae; genus Oncorhynchus; species Oncorhynchus masou. The sequence continues at coordinate 9,562,578 of NC_088229.1, read as the reverse complement.
TGCACCTGGCAACCTTGGTTAGCGCGCACTGCACCCGGCCCGCCACAGGAGTTGCTGGTGCGCGATGAGACAAAGACATCCCTACCGACCAATCCCTCCCTAACCCGGACGACGCTAGGCCAATTGTGCGTCGCTCCACGGACCTCCTGGTCGCGGCCGGTTACGACAGAGCCTGGGCGCGAACCCAGGGACTCTGATGGCACAGCTGGCGCTGCAGTACAGCGCCCTTAAGTGTGTTTGTGTGTCAGTGTGTCAGTGTTTCAGTGTGTCAGTGTGTCAGTGTGCCAGTGTGTCAGTGTGTCAGTGTGCCAGTGTGTCAGTGTGTCAGTGTGCCAGTGTGCCAGTGTGCCAGTGTGTCAGTGTGTCAGTGTGTCAGTGTTTCAGTGTGTCAGTGTGTCAGTGTGTCAGTGTGTCAGTGTGTCAGTGTGTCAGTGTGCCTGTGTCAGTGTGTCAGTGTGTCAGTGTGCCAGTGTGCCAGTGTGTCAGTGTGCCAGTGTTTCAGTGTGTCAGTGTGCCAGTGTGTCAGTGTGCCAGTGTGTCAGTGTGCCAGTGTGTCAGTGTGTGTGTGTCAGTGTGTCAGTGTGTCAGTGTGCCAGTGTGCCAGTGTGCCAGTGTTTCAGTGTGTCAGTGTGTCAGTGTGCCAGTGTGTCAGTGTGCCAGTGTGTCAGTGTGTTTGTGTCAGTGTGTTTTGTGTCAGTGTGTCAGTGTGTTTTGTGTCAGTGTGTCAGTGTGTTTGTGTCAGTGTGTCAGTGTGTCAGTGTGTCAGTGTGTCAGTGTGTTTTGTGTCAGTGTGTCAGTGTGTTTTGTGTCAGTGTGTCAGTGTGTTTGTGTCAGTGTGTCAGTGTGTTTGTGTGTCAGTGTGTCAGTGTGTTTGTGTGTTTGTGTGTTTGTGTTAGTTTCTGTTCAGTGTGTGTATTAGTATGTGTCTGCATGTTTGAGACTCGGCCACAGCTTTATCAGTACTGTATCTAACTGTATATAAATGGTATATAACTCACCATGTGTGGGATGCGGATGTTGGCCAGGCTGCGGATCAGGGCGTGGCTGAGGCCAGATAGCTCCATGAAGAGCGTCTCGTTCTGCTCCTCAATCAGCTTGTTCTCCACCTCAATGTTCTTCAGGTTCTTCTCCATGGATGAGATCTGCACCACAGCACAACAGTTATTTACACATACAGTATATAGATTTACTTGAGCTCAGGCATTTTACAAAAAATCACAATGTAGGGGGTATGAGGTTTTAAAACATGAGCGTTCACACACACGTGCGCGCACACACACACACACACACACACACACACACACACACACACACACACACACACACACACACACACACACACACACACAAACAAACACCTGTGTTTGCAGGTTCACCATGTCTGTCTCCATCTCGTTGTTGGTCTCGTTGAGCTCATTGATCTCCTTGTTGAGATGCTTGATGTCCTCGTCATTGTTCAGAACTACAGGATGGAAGGGAAGAGATGATTGAGATGCATAAGGTTATAAGAGGGGACAGGAGAAATGGGACCTCCTAGTTTGATAAACTGTACCCAGCTAGCACATCATGCAGTGAGAACCATATGTTTCTTAAAGCTTGGCGAGAGCGTGGTTGTCCTATGGTTATTTTGCATACAACCTTCCCACAACTTTCTGGGAACGAAAGATAGTTGCTTGGCTTTGGAAAGTCCTCAGGACGTATACGGAACTTTATATTTATTTATCATTTATATTTTCTTGAATTTCATTACTTGAACAGAACGTTTCCTAAAAGTTCAAATATGGTGACATTTAATTAACATGTTGGTAATGTTTTAGGAACGTTTTCCGACTGGTTTGACATTGGGAATGTTCTCAAATAGTTCAGAGAACGTTAAGAAACAACATTCTCCTTTGAGAATTTGAGTACTTCAGCGTATCGTTTCCTACAGGTTCCCTCACGGTTCTGTTTAAAGTACTGTTCTTAAATTGTTCCGAGAACTATAAGAAAGCTTTCCATTAAAACCACAAGAAAACTTTAGTAACGTTCATAGAATGTTCTAAGAATGTTATTTAAAAACATATACATTCCTGTCGCAGAATCAACAAAACTCTCTATCCTCTCTCTTGTTAAGTGTGTTCAGGTGTGTTGACCGCGCCCACTAATTGACCACACCTGATCTTAATGAGTGCTTGTTTCCTTTAAAACGGGGTCTGTTTGAATAGACTACAATGAACAGCTTTGTATACATAAAAAACATGGCATGCCATCTTCATCCTGGTGTCGCAGTGGACTCATTCCAGGGATAGAGAACAGAAGATTACAGGTCTGAATCTTAAAATCATTTCCATGTGTCCTATCCAATGATTTATATTATATATATATATATATATATATATATATATATATATCTAGATGACTAATAGGGGGTGCTGTGTTGAAGCCACTGCACCTCCATCTTGGCACTCCTCCACCGTTGTAAAACATATTTTGGAAGCTTTAGAAATGCATTATCCTCTCTCTTGTTAAGTGTGTTCAGGTATGTTGGCCGTGCCTACTAATTGACCACACCTGATCTTAAAACTTCTCCGGGTTCGGTGTCCCTTCCACTGGACAGTTGAGCTAACGTAGGCTAATGCGATTAGCATGAGGTTGTATGTAACAAGAACATTTCCCAGGAAATGTCCCACTACAACAACAAACATACTTAAATACATGTCATTTTTTACATTTAATTGAAATAATGTAGAATTCCATTCATTCCTTTGAAGGACTGCTCCTACTGGGGAGTACCAATATGGCCGACCAGTGGTTTCAAAGCCTGTCAATGGCCAATAGCTACAGTAGCATCAGCAATCCAGTGTTTATATACATCATTGGTCCTATCTGTGCCTGGAGTTTAAAAAAAAGTTAGCCTCAAAATATGTTATCAGTGTTATTAAAAGTCTTAATGAAACATTCAGTGAACGTTTTAAGGAAGCTATTCAAAAACCTCTAAATGACCTATATTTGATAAAACCTCCCAGATTTTTTTTTAAGGAACTAGAGTAAAACATTCTCAGAACCTCTCTGCTACCAAAGATAAACGTTCCCAGAACATAGAAAATGTTCACTTATTTTCTCAGAACGCTAAAAAAAACCCATTCAGATTAATGTATGACTTCGTTCCCACAACCAATGTGAAACCAAAAGCATACGTTCCCACAACTTCCAAGGAACCAAATGTGCTAGCTGGGTATTGGCTAGACATTGACTGTCACATAAAGGTATTCCCTATTCCGTTGTTCTCTTACCATCACTGGCCCTGAACTTGGTGCTCAGGTATTCATCTCCAGGGATCTTGGCTTTCTTTCTGGCAAAGGAGGCTCTGGGACAGCCAGAGAGACTACAAACAGGAAGAATAAAGATGGTCAATTTCATCAAGTTGAGTATTTAAAACCATGAATGAACCACAAAATTATACATTTAGAATTGTAACGCAATCAGTGGTAATCATTTGTCTGTCAGCTGCCCTGTGTTCTGTGTTGTGATTGGTCCATACCTGCAGTGTGTGAGGAAGCTGGCCTGTGTTCTGTGTTGTGGTTGGTCCATACCTGCAGTGTGTGAGGAAGCTGGCCTGTGTTCTGTGTTACAATAGTGCATCTAAATCATTTGCGGTGTGTGAGAAGGATTGCTTTATCCTATCCTATGTTCTGTGTTGTGATTGGTCCGTACCTGCGGTGTGTGAGAAAGCTGCCCTGTGTTCTGTGTTGTGATTGGTCCGTACTTGCGGTGTGTGAGAAAGCTGCCCTGTGTTCTGTGTTGTGATTGGTCCGTACCTGCGGTGTGTGAGGAAGCTGCCGTTGGCGTGTCCTGATCCATCGCAGCCCGGGGTGGGGCAGTTGGGGGCCTCCGTCTTGAAGGCCTTCCAGGAGAATGGGTTACCGTTGAGCATCCCCTCCTTCTGCCTGCGGGCAGCCAGCGGGCACCCATAGGCACTGCGATGGGTGGCGTACTTCCCACTGATGTGACCCAGGCTGTCACAGCCAGGCACGGGGCATCTGTAGGGGAGAGAGGGAGGGGAAGAGTGAGAGGTGTAAACGTTAGTATATCTATAGATATGAGACTCATAGAGAGAGATGGGATGGAAAGCACAAGGTGAACGGTACATATAGTTATAACATAATGTCATATATTTAGTACATATGTGTAAGACTGCCATTACAGTAGCTAGTACTATTTCACTATGGGTCCAAAAACATGGCCGATTAAAAAACAAAGTGTTACTTCTCCGCCGTAGGTTTGCCATTATAGGTACTCCACTATAGGTACCTCTACCTGTTGCATGGCATCATGTTGTGCTTTCATAACCAAGCACATTCAACAAACACAGACGTCTTTTATTGGCTGTCGTCAACAAACATTTAGAGTTGACGACAATTTCAGAGAAATGCGAGATGTAATATATATATATATTTTTTTTTTTTTGGGGGGGGGGGCATGTGATCTACACTGCAATACACTAAAATGAACTACAGTACTATGAGTTAGCACAGGCAGCGCAGTGCTTCTCAGCCAGGTGTGATGTCATCTCTAGGAGACAGACTGGGGACAGGTCATCCTGCCTCTGCACGGAGGTCAGGGTGACTGCCTTAACTTTTTGAAAGTGACTTTTACCGTATATCCTAATTGGAAGAAAAAAGGGCCGTGGCTTTCTTTAGTGGTACGAACTTTAAGAGCTCGGAGTCCTCCTTGTCGTCCTTGGTGGGAGATGTTTTTAATCCACCTTTCTTGGCACGGGGGCACCCAGACAAACTGAAAACACAAAGTATGAAGCCGATAAAAAAAGGGTGGAAAAACACCTTGAACAATCGTCGTCTATGGTGGAGACGTTACTGTTTGACAAAAGGGATGGAACATTATATGGGAGGCATCTTAATGTTTTGATTCGAATGCCGAAAGAAAGTGCAATGTTTTTAAAAAATATATAAAAAAATAAAAGAAACCAAACAGCTTTTTGAAATCCAACAAAGTTGTAAAAAAACAAAAAAAACTTAAGCATATAACATTTAAAAAAATAAAATTATTAATAAGAATAATTTTCACAGTTGTGTTTGGGTGTATGAGTCCTGCCTGAAACTACCATGATCTCTTTCTAAGCTTCTCTGGCCTTGTGTGTCTGTGTGTGTGAGAGAGAGAGAGAGGGAGAGAAACAGAGAGAGACAGTGAGAGAGAGACAGAGACAGACAGAGAGAGAGGGAGAGGGAGAGAGACAGAGGGAGACACAGAAAGAGAGAGGGAGGGGGAGAGAGAGAGGGGGACAGGGAGAGGGAGAGAGTGAGAGAGAGTGGGACAGAGAGAGGGAGAGGGAGAGAGAGACAGAGAGAAACAGAGAGACAGTGAGAGAGAGACAGAGACAGACAGAGAGAGAGAGAGGGAGAGGGAGAGAGACAGAGGGAGACACAGAAAGAGAGAGGGAGGGGGAGAGGGAGAGGGAGAGAGTGAGAGAGAGTGGGACAGAGAGAGGGGGGAGAGGGAGAGAGAGGGGGACAGAGAGAGAGGGAGGGAGAGGGAGAAGGAGAGGGAGGGAGAGGGAGAGAGAAGGTCGTTTTGCGACTGTTTCTCATATGAGATGGAAGGTAGGTAGGGATGGTGAACGTAGGTTGGTCGTCCACTGATGAGCTCTGTACCTTCTGTGGGAGGCGTAGTTTCCAGTGTTATGTCCTGAACCATCACATCCTGGAGTGGGGCACCTGGGAAATCAAGGGAACAGGTTAAATGTCAGCGCACCGACAACAAGAAGCGTTACATTTGCACCATAGCAACCGATGTGTGTGAGGGTGTAGGAGTAGTGTTTTTTATGTGGAGACGAGGGCAGGAGAATTACAAGGACAGATGCAGCAACAGTAGCGTTAGCAGTCCCAGTAAAAACAGCAGAAATAGAAGGAAATTGAATTTAGCATTGAGCCAATGACTTGAAAAAGGGGAAAGCCCAGTTGGAAACGGACATACTTGAGCTCAGCGGAGTGGGCCGCCATGAGGGAACGAAGACTCTTATCAGCAAGAGGACAGCCAGACAGACTGAAGGGAGAGAGAGAGGAGAGAGAAAGAGAAGAGAAAGTGTTAAAGGAGGAAAAATCAAAGATAGAATATAATTCAAGGTCATTGGAAAAGTATTTTGAAAATAGAAAACAGCCATGAAGGAAAATGTTCTATTATGGATGCAATCTTCATCTAAATCAGTAGGTAGCCACTGTGGTTCCTGTATACAGTGTGACTACATTATTCAGGGCCTATGCTATATAGAGGGGCATACCCTACCTGCGATGGGATGCATAGTTTCCAGTGATGTGGCCACTGCCGTCACAGCCAGGAGTGGGGCACCTGGAGGAGAGGAAAGGAGAAGAGAGGAGAGGAGAGAGAGGAGAGAAGAGAGGAACAGAGAAGAGGAGAGGAGAGGGGAGGGGAGGAAAAGAAAGGAGAGGAACATAGAGGAGGAGAGTAGAGGAGAGGAGGAGAGAAGAGAGGAGAGTAGAGGAAAAGAAAGGAGAGGAACATAGAGGAGAAGAGGAGAGGAAAGGAAAGGAGAGGAGAGGAGGGGAGAGGAGAGGAGAGGAGAGGAGAGGGGGAGAGGGGAGGGGAGGAACAGAGAGGAGATGAGAGAGAAGGAGAGAGGAGAGGAGAGGAGAGGAGAGGAGAGGAGAGGGAGAGGGAGAGGAGAGGGGAGAGGAGGGAGAGGAGAGGGGAGGGGAGAAGAGGAACAGAGAGGAGTTGAGAGAGAAGGAGAGAGGAGAGGGGAGGAGAGGAACAGAGAGGAGAGGAGAGAGAAGGAGAGAGGAGAGGAATGGTGAATGACAGTATCTCAGGGGGAAGGGGGAGACGTGGAGACTAAAAGGATGCGTGGTGCAGTCGCTCCTCCAGGGGGAATTGACAAACTCTTAGAAAACATGGTTCCAAAAGGGTTCTGCGGCTGTCCCCATATGACAACCATTTGTGGTTCCAAGTAGAACCCTCTGTGGAAAGGGTTCTACATGGATGCCAAAAGGGTTCTACCTGGAACCAAAAGAGGTTCTTCAAAGGTGTTACGGATACAGGTATCCTGTGTGTGTGTGTGTGTGTATCCTGTGTTTGCTCTCCTTCTCCCCAATCAGTCACCAATCAATCATCAATCAGAAGACACGCCTCCTCCTGTTTTCCTACCCTATCACAGTTCATTTCCCTTGGTTTAAAAACCCTGTCAGTTGTTTGCTCTAGAGCTCAATCTCTCTGTAAATGCCATGTCTGTAGGTCTCTGTGTTTCACTCTCTCGTTGTGTATTAACCTCTCTTTTGTTTGAGCACCTCCATAGCACTTTGTCCTCACCTGTGAGTATTGTTTTGGTTATGGTGTTTGTTTGCTGGTGGGAAAAGGGGGAACCAGGACAAGTCGCCCATGGGCATACACTACCCGTAGGTAGACTTTGTTAAATACACTAGTTAGAACTGGGCGGAACACCCACTGTATTTTTGGTTAGTTAGTTAGCTGTTGTTAAAGTAGGCTAGTCTAGCTTAGGTTTTTTTCTTCTTTCTTCTTTCTTTCCTTGGGTCCAGCTCAGACACTTTTCCTGCTCCCCCCATTACCGTGTGTTTTCAAATAAACCTTGAGTTTGACGGTAGATTTCAGTTGTCCTGGTTATTTCGTTCACACTTTCGCTTTGTCACTATTATAATTTGCATGAGTTATGTTACGGGTCTCATTACCATCCCCCCCTCGACTGTCGGGCCAAAAGGGATTCGTAACAAAAGGGTTCCCCTATGGAGACAGCCGAAGAACCCTTTCTGGTGCTAACACCTTTATTTCTAGGACTGTAGATCATTGACTTACAGGAGCAGGTCTTTCTTGCAGTCCTTGGGTTGTTGGAACTGGACCTTGAAGTTTGGGGTGGTGACCTCTCCAGGGTACTTCCTCTCCTGGGGGTAGTCCTGCATCAGGTCCATGTCCTCAGGGTCGGACGAGGCAAACGACCGAGCTGTGTGGTGCTCCAGCTGTGCAATCAAATGGAAGTAAGAAGATTAGAGGACACATCCGATCGTTTAGTACATTTGAATTGTTAGGCATGAGTGTAAAGATGGCAACAAGCCTCCATGATCTTAACGAGGAGAAGAGGAAAGGAAGGATGACGAAGATAGTAGAGAACAGACCTCCTCTACATCCTCCTCTCGCTGGCGGTTGGGTTTCGTGTAGTCCAGAGGCTCCTCCCAGTGTTCCTGTTTGTAGGCGTGGCCTGTGTGGGGCGAGGTCATGCCACTGCTGCCTCCGTGGTGCAGGGAGGAAGAGGAGGAGGAGGGGTCCAGGGAGCACAACCCAGGGCTGGTACCCTCTCGTTTGACGGGCTTCTTCATGCTCAGGTCCAGAGTGCCATTTTCATCCACCCCGATGTCCTGCATAGGGCAAAGATAATGGTGATGACAATCACATAACCTTGGCACACCACAGTCTATCACATACACGTCTATCCCCAGTGATCTTGATGCACCACCTGTCTCTGTTAGACACGTCTGTAATCTCCAATGTACAATGGACATAACATTGCCAACAGTGCTGTTCAAGCACCATTTGTTTTGGCAGATCATCTAAAGGGGGGACCAGGGAAACAGGCCTCTTGTTTAGTGTTAATATGAAATGGGTTGTAGAGGAGCCAGAGAAATAAAAGCAGTGTGCCGTGGCATGGAGGCTATGGGGAGAGAGAGAAACGGGCCCTGGTCCCAGAACGGGCCCTGGTCCCAGAACGGTCCCTGGTCCCAGAACGGGCCTTGGTCCCAGAACGGTCCCTGGTCCCAGAACGGTCCCTGGTCCCAGAACGGTCCCTGGTCCCAGAACAGTCCCTGACTGATTAGCACTGTGCTACTGAACTGGTATGGCCATTCATCTTCTCCTTTTATCCCCCCAACACCATGTCAGGAAATCGAAAAATGATGAAGCAGTCACTCTCCCTGCCAAGGCAGTGGGGAGGGGGGAGAGTGCTGCTACAATTACACCTCCTGTGCACAGATAGACAGAGAGGGAGGAAATGAGGAGGGAGGGAGGAACAGAGAGAGAGAGAGATAGATATATATATAGAGAGAGAGACAGAGCGAGGGAGAGACAGAGAGAAAGAGATACAGAGAGAGGGAGAGACAGAGAGATAGACAAACTCCCATATCCAGTGGGGGAAATTCCACAGTGTGCCATCACAGCAGCAAGATTTGTGACCTGTTGCCACAAGAAATTGCAACCAGTGAAGAACAAACACTATTGTAAATACAACCCATATTTATGCTTATTTATTTTCCCTTGTGTTCTTTAACCATTTGTACATTGTTACAACACTGTATAGACACTGTATATTATATGTATAATATGACATTTGTAATGTCTTTATTGTTTTGAAACCTCTGTATGTGTAATGGTTACTGTTCTTAGATGCACTTTTAGATGCACTATTGTAAAGTGGCTGTTCCACTGGATGTCAGAAGGTGAATTCACCAATTTGTAAGTCGCTCTGGATAAGAGCGTCTGCTAAATGACTTAAATGTAAATGTAAATGTTCATTTTTATTGTTTATTTCACATTTGTATATTATCTACCTCACTTGCTTTGGCAATGTTTACACGTTTCCCATGCAAATAAAGCCCCTTGAATTGAATTGAGATAGAAAGAGAGAGACAGACGCAGAGAGAGACAGAGAGAGATAGAGAGCAGAGAGAGAGAGACAGAGAGAGATAGAGGGACAGAGAGAGAGACAGAGACAGACAGAGAGAGAGAGACAGAGAGAGGGAGAGGGAGAGAGAGAGAGAGAAAGAGATAGAAAGAGAGACAGAGAGAGGGAGAGACAGAGACAGAGAGACAGAGAGAGACAGAGATAGAAAGAGAGAGAGCGATCTGGCCGGAAGATAATGAAAAAAGACTACCTGGTGTAACCAGGAACTGGCAGCTGGCTGAATTCAACAACAGCATGAAAAAGAAGAGAAGAGTGCGATGATGCAACCGCACCTCAACATTATCCTCTTGCTTTTAACTAATGCCACCTAATGTAATATTAATGTATTGGCTTGGCAGTGGGTGATCATTAGGCTTCAGGCGTCTAGGACAGCGGTTGTCAACCTGTAGGCTCTAGGACAGAGGTTTTCAACCTGTAGGCTCTAGGACAGCGGTTTTCAACCTAAAGGCGCCCAGGACAGCGGTTTTCAACCTAAAGGCGCCCAGGACAGCGGTTTTCAACCTGTAGGCTCCAGGACAGCGGTTTTCAACCTGTAGGTGTCCAGGACAGTGGTTTTCAACCTGTAGGCTCTAGGACAGCGGTTTTCAACCTGTAGGTGTCCAGGACAGCGGTTTTCAACCTGTAGGCTCTAGGGCGGTTTTCAACCTAAAGGCGCCCAGGACAGCGGTTTTCAACCTGTTGGCTCCAGGACAGCGGTTTTCAACCTGTTGGCTCCAGGACAGCGGTTGTCAACCTGTAGGCTCTAGGACAGCGGTTTTCAACCTGTGGGTGTCCAGGACAGCGGTTTTCAACCTGTAGGCTCTAGGACAGCGGTTTTCAACCTGTAGGTGTCCAGGACAGCAGTTTTCAACCTGTAGGCTCTAGGACAGCGGTCCAGGACAGCAGTTTTCAACCTGTGGTCACAGCGGTGTTCAACCTGTGGGGTTACTCCATGTGGTACACAAAAATATATATTTTGAATTTTTTTCTTCAAAAAAGTAATAACAGTTAGGAGTAGTAATCATATTATAAGCAAATGTACATTACTTTCACAACGCAAATAGTTAATTTTAAAAATAATATGCCTTTAATCTGTTACATTCACCGTTAAAATGTACTCTAAATTTGACCACCGAGATATTTTATGTAAAACATTCTGCTCCTCACATCTCCCCTGTGGTAACCTGCAGTAATGCCATCAGACCTGCAGTAAATTCATGAGATCTTGATCTAAAAGCAGGGATTAAAGAGTTAAATAAAGGGTTAAACATTAAAAAAAGTTCAATAAAGGTGTCATTAAATTATGGGAGATCTAAGTACCAGTGTTTTGTTGACCATATATTTATAAAAGGTGTCAGTGTTTTGCTGACCTAGTAAAGATTAGGTGAGGTTGCTATAGTGATAGGAGATCTACAGTACCAGTGTTTTGTTGACCTAGTGAAGGTTGTTATAGAGGTGAGGTTGCTATAGTGATAGGAGATTTACAGTACAGTGTTTTTTGACCTAGTGAAGGTTATAATGAGGTGAGGTTGCTATAGTGATAGGAGATCTACAGTACAGTGTTTTGTTGACCTAGTGAAGGTTATTAATGAGGTGAGGTTGCTATAGTGATAGGAGGTCTACAGTACAGTGTTTTACTAGTGTTTTTGTTGAGTGATAGGAGAGTGAAGGTTACCTAGTAAGGTTGTAATAGAGGTGAGGTTGCTATAGTGATAGGAGATCTACAGTACAGTGTTTTGCTGACCTAGTGAAGGTTATTAATGAGGTGAGGTTGCTATAGTGATAGGAGATCTACAGTACAGTGTTTTGTTGACCTAGTGAAGGTTATTAATGAGGTGAGGTTGCTATAGTGATAGGAGACCTACAGTACAGTGTTTTGTTGACCTAGTGAAGGTTATTAATGAGGTGGGGTTGCTATAGTGATAGGAGGTCTACAGTACAGTGTTTTGCTGACCCAGTGAAGGTTATTAATGAGGTGAGGTTGCTATAGTGATAGGAGGTCTACAGTACAGTGTTTTGTTGACCTAGTGAAGGTTATTAATGAGGTGAGGTTGCTATAGTGAGGTCTACAGTACAGTGTTTTGTTGACCTAGTGAAGGTTATTAATGAGGTGAGGTTGCTATAGTGATAGGAGGTCTACAGTACAGTGTTTTGTTGACCTAGTGGCCACCTACCTTGCAGGCCAGGTCCTGGTGCTAGTGATAGGAGGTCTACAATACAGTGTTTTTGTTGGTGCTGGCCAGGTCCTGGTGCTTGGCTCAGGTTCTCAGGCCTCTCCCAGCAGCGCGTGGACAGGTTGAGGATGGCTGTAGCGGCCATGTGGGCTGCCTGGGCTTCATGGGAGTAGTCATAGGCAGAAGAGGAGGCTGTCTTTCCATAGCCTCCATGCAGGCTGAGGCTGGGAGAAGAAGACTTTGGGGACGAGACTTTAGCTGAGGAGCAAAGAAACAGAGATATATCATCTCGTCCTGTATGTATGTCCAAACTTTTGACTGGTACTGTATATATTTATGTATGTATATATGTATGCATGTATAGGTTTAATATATAAGGCTGTTAGTACAACATGCCGTTTCCTTACATTTGAAGGCTTTGGGTGAGGCTTCGCTGGTCGTTATATTTGATGCAAGCACACGCTTTCCAAACACCTGACAGTCGAAGCTTGCATAATCAAAGGAGACCTTGGAGTACTTCTCCAGCTCCTTGGCCAGGCTGGCACGAGGTGTGGCGGGTATCATGTTGGGCCTGTACTGCCTATAATGAGGCACCTCCAGTTGCTTCACAAAACACATGGGCCTAAGAGAGAGAGAGAGAGAGACCATCCATAGGCTCTAACCACTTCTGGGAAAATTGGAAAACACTAAACAAACAACAACATGAAGAATTATCTATCCAAAATGGAGATGTATGGGTAAACCACTTCTCCAATCTTTTTGGCTCTATAACAAAGAATAAAGAGCAAAAACATATACATGATCAAATACAGATCTTAGAATCAACTATAATCCTCTGCATTATCATTAACAGCAGACTCATACACTTCCTCAATGAAAACAGTGTACTGAGCAAATGTCAAATTGGCTTTTTACCAAATTACCGTACAACAGACCATGTATTCACCCTGCACACCCTAATTGACAACTAAACAAACCAAAACAAAGGCAAAGTCTTCTCATGCTTTGTTGATTTCAAAAAAGCCTTCGACTTAATTTGGCATGAGGGTCTCCTATACAAACTGATGGAAAGTGGTGTTGGGGGTAAAACATACGACATCATAAAATCCATGTACACAAACAACAAGTGTGCGGTTAAAATTGGCAAAAAACACACAAATTTCTTCACACAGGGTCGTGGGGTTAGACAGGGATGCAGCTTAAGCCCCACCCTCTTCAACATATATATCAACGAACTGGCGCGGGCACTAGAAAAGTCTGCAGCACCCGGCCTCACCCTACTAGAATCTGAAGTCAAATGTCTGCTGTTTGCTGATGATCTGGTGCTTCTGTCACCAACTAAGGAGGGCCTACAGCAGCACCTAGATCTTATGCACAGATTCTGTCAGACCTGGGCCCTGACAGTAAATCTCATTAAGACCAAAATAATGGTGTTCCAAAAAAGGACCAGTCACCAGGACCACAAATACAAATTCCATCTAGACACTGTTGCCCTAGAGCACACAAAAAACTATACATACCTTGGCCTAAACATCAGCACCACAGGTAACTTCCACAAAGCTGTGAACGATCTGAGAGACAAGGCAAGAAGGGCATTCTATGCCATCAAAAGGAACATAAATTTCAACATACCAATTAGGATTTGGCTAAAAATACTTGAATCAGTCATAGAGCCCATTGCCCTTTATGGTTGTGAGGTCTGGGGTCCGCTCACCAACCAAGACTTCACAAAATGGGACAAACACCAAATTGAGACTCTGCACGCAGAATTCTCCAAAAATATCCTCAGTGTACAACGTAGAACACCAAATAATGCATGCAGAGCAGAATTAGGCCGATACCCACTAATTATCAAAATCCAGAAAAGAGCTGTTAAATTCTATAACCACCTAAAAGGAAGCAATTCCCAAACCTTCCACAACAAAGCCATCACCTACAGAGAGATGAACCTGGAGAAGAGTCCCCTAAGCAAGCTGGTCCTGGGGCTCTGTTCACAAACACACCCTACAGAGCCCCATGAAAGCAGCACAATTAGACCCAACCATATCATAAGAAAACAAAAAGATAATTACTTGACACATTGGAAAGAATTAACAAAAAAACAGAGCAAACTAGAATGCTATTTGGCCCTACACAGAGAGTACACAGCGGCAGAATACCTGACCACTGTGACTGACCCAAAATGTGATGAAATTCCACAGTGTGCCATCAGAGCAGCAAGATTTGTGACCTATTGCCGCGAGAAAAGGGCAACCAGTGAAGAACACGCACCATTGTAAATACAACCCATATCTATGCTTATTTATTTTATCTTGTGTCCTTTACCATTTGCACATTGTAAAAACACTGTATATATATAATACGACATTTGTAATGTCTTTATTGTTTTGAAACTTCTGTATGTGTGATGTCTACTGTTAATTGTTATTGTTTATTTCACTTTATATATTATATACCTTACTTGCTTTGGCAATGTTAACACATGTTTCCCATGCCAATAAAGCCCCTTGAATTGAATTGAATTGAGAGAGAGAGAGAGAGAGAGAAAGAGAGAGATATCAATCAATCACAGGGCAGGTCATTATCTCAGGAGAGAGAGGGGCAGGATTAAAAGCTCTCTTATCAACAGAGGGGACATTTACATATTGTAGAGCATGGAATGTATGAGCTTTAAACCCTGTACTTTTCATGGGGTGCCAGACCTGTTGGGGTTAACTCCACTGACACACGAGAGGGTCCTGGGAGGGGATAGTGTAGCCCACTGTTTTCCCTCTCCTTATCACCATAAACAACCCCATATCGCTGGTCACAGACAGTAGTCACAAGCCATCCTATCAGAGCTGCCCTTGGCTATGACATCACGGTTCAAACAGCGTTCTCTCTCTCCCTCTCTCTCTCTCTCTCTCTCTCTCTCTCTCTCTCTCTCTCTCTCTCTCTCTCTCTCTCTCTCTCTCTCAAGCTGCTTTATTGGCATGAAAAACATTGTGTCAATATTGCCAAAGCAACAATGTATACAATATACATTGTAACAAAATTATAAATGATAGCAAATATAAAATGGTAGTAAATAATAATACAAAATTAAATAAAAAAATAATAACAATAATGATAAGTCAATAGTAGAAATGTAATAAATATAAAATCAAATTATGAAAAATGAAACTAAAACTATAACTAACTTATAACTAAATAACGGTCATCTTCTCCTTTATATCAGTACAATAATAGCAATAATAAGTAAGTTACTGCTTACTATGCAGATGTTATTATTCAGTGTCCCTCAGGCTATGGCAGGAAAATACATATTTGGCAGCAAGAGGAGACATTGCTCCTTCGCCCATGAGTATTCTTAGTTTTTCCTCTGGGTTCAATTTGTAAAAATTTGGAATATGTGTAGTCATTTCTGTGAATAATGAATCTCTTTGTGAGGAATATTTATCACAGTAAAGGAGAAAGTGCATCTCTGTCTCTACCTCCCCTGTTATGCAGTGACCACATACACGCTCCTCTTTGGGTAGCCATGTCTTTTTATGTCTGCCGGTTTCTATTGCCAATCAGTGGTCACTCAGCCTGTACTTGGTAAGGATCTGTCTCTGCTTAGTATCTCTGACAGAGTAGAGATAATCAGCCAATTCATATTCTCTGTTTAGGGTCAGATAGCAATTTAGTCGGCTTTGGGATTTTGTTTCATTTTTCCAATATAAATATGTAAATATGATTCCTTTGATTGGTTAATGATTTTGCTTATTGGAATTCTTTCTTTTGAAGCAGTGCTGGTGTCAGCTTGGTTGGTGAGGTCCAACACCAGTTGACTGAGAGGGCTCGTTTCTGGGCTCAGCTCTTGGGTTTGAAGTGATTTAAATTGCAGACTTGAATTTGGACTTGAATTCAGATGTAGCCAAAATTTTAATGATCTTTTCTGTATTTTCATTATTACTGGAAAACGGCCCAAATCTGCCCTACATGCATTAGTTGGTGTATTTCTCTGGACTTGTAGGATTTTCCAGTTTATTTTCCAGTTTATTGAGTGGCCCCCAAACCTCACTTCCATAAAGAGCTATTGGTAGGATTACACTGTCAAATATTTTAGTCCAAATTCTAATTGGGATGTTGATTTTGAATAATTTCATTTTTATTGCATACATTGCTCTGCGGGCTTTTTCTTTGAGTGCATTCACTGCCACATTAAAGTTTCCCGATGCAGATATGGTCAGACCAAGGTAGGTGTAATTTTTTGTGTATTCAATTAAGGTGTTGTTCAGGGTGAATTTATATTTGTGTTTCTGACATCTGTTTTTTTCATGATTTTAGTTTTTTGGAAATTTACTGCCAGGGCCCAATTATGGCAATATTGCTCCAGAATATTAATGTTCTGTTGAAGACCTTCTTTGGTTGGTGATAGAAGTACCAAGTCATCAGCATATAGCAGGTATTTCACCTCTGTGTAAAATAGTGTGAGTCTTGGGGTTGGAGATTGGTTCAACATGTCTGCTAATTCATTGATATAAATGTTGAAAAGATTTGGACTCAAACTGCAGCCTTGTCTCACACCTCGACATTGTGAAAAAAAATATGTTCTTTGGTTTTTGATTTTTATTGCACACTTGTTTTCTGTGTACATACATTTTATTAAGTCATATACCTTACCACCAAGCCCACTTTGTAGAATTGTGTAGAATAGCCCTTTGTGCCAATTCAAATCAAATGCTTTTTTAAAGTCAATAAAGCAAGCAAAGATTTTGCCCTCTTTTTTTTGGTGGACGTGTTTATTAATTAGTGTGTGTAAGGTGTATATATGGTCAGTAGTGCGATGGTTAGGGAGAAAGCCAATTTGACATGTACTTATTGACATTTACTTATTACATTTTTTTCTTGAAGAAAGGTTTGAATTCTTGAATTCAAAATGCTACAGAAAATCTTTCCCAAGTTCTGGAGCCGCAGGTAACTTCATGGATGGTGTCTGGGCGAAGGAGAATGGCGTTCCCTCTGAACCTCTAAGTGACCCCATGAGGGTTACTACATTGGATGGAAGCCCTTTGGGATCTGGACTTGTCACTCATGTCACTACCTCCTTGCGACTTTCAGTTTCACAACACCAGGAATTGATGAACTTTCATTTGATCTCCTGTTCCGAGTTCCCTCTCGTCCTTGGATACCCCTGGCTTCACAGCCATAACCCTCACATCGACTGGTCTGTGGGCACTATCAAGCAGTGGGGTCCTACGTGCCAAGCTACTTGTATTTTCCCGAATTCCTCGAGTTCTACTCCCGAGTCTTTAGAATCCATCGACCTGACCCGAGTTCCCGAGTGTTACCATGACCTCAAACTGGTGTTTAGCAAACAGAGGGCCACCATGCTACCACCCCATAGACCTTATGATTGCCCCATCGACCTGTTTCCGGGCACTTGCCCCCCAGGGGTCGGATCTTTTCCCTATCTCCACCCGAACGAGCTGCTATGGATACCTACATCAAGGACGCTCTGGAAGCAGGCCTCATGCGTCCATCCACCTCCCGGCGGGAGCAGGGTTTTTCATTGTGGCCAAGAAAGACGGTGGATTACGTCCCTGCATCGACTACCGGGGACTCAATGCCATAACCGTCCGTAACCGTTACCCGCTACCCTTATGGCCACAGCCTTCGAGCTGCTCCAGGAAGCAGTTGTTTTCACTAAGCTTGACCTGCGGAACGCATACCATCTTGTGCGGATCAGACCTGGTGACGAGTGGAAGACCGCTTTCAACACGCCTACTGGTCACTATGAATACTTGGTGATGCCCTTCGGCCTGACCAACGCCCCAGCGGTGTTCCAAGCGCTCATAAACGATGTGCTTAGGGATATGCTTAACATATTTGTTTTCGTTTACTTGGATGACATCCTCATCTTTTCGAGCTCCCTTCAAGAACACACAAAGCATGTCAGACAAGTACTCAAACGCCTCCTAGACAGCCATCTGTACGTTAAGCCGGAAAAATGTGAATTCCATTCATCCCGAGTACAATTCCTGGGATTTGTAGTGGAACCCGGTCGAGTCCAAATGGACCCCAGGAAGGTAGGGGCGGTAGCGGATTGGCCCACTCCCAAATCCATTAAGGAAGTTCAGCGTTTCCTGGGCTTCACAAACTTTTACCGCAAGTTCATCAAGAACTTCAGCTTGGTGGCAGCCCTCTCTCAGCTTTAACCAAGGGTGGCAATGCAAGGTTTTTGTGGGGAAGAGAAGCTGAGACGGCCTTCCAAGGACTCAAGCAGCGCGTTCTGCTCCCATCCTGATACTACCGACTACGGATGAACCGTTTGTGGTGGAGGTAGACGCATCAGAGGTTGGTGTTGGAGCTGTCCTGTCTCAGAGGGGTGAAGACAAGAAGCTTCATCCGTGCGCTTTCTTCTCACACCGGCTTACCCCGGCTGAGAGGAACTACGATGTGGGGGATCGTGAACTCCTAGCGGTTAAGATGGCATTGAAGGAATGGAGACACTGGCTCGAGGGGGCTTCTCACCCGTTTCAAGTGCTTACGGACCACAAAAATCTGGAGTATATCCAGCAGGCGAAGCGGTTGAACTCTAGACAAGCTAGATGGTCTCTCTTCTTCAGTCGATTCCAGTTTATCCTCACCTATCGGCCCGGGTCGAAGAATCTCAAACCGGATGCATTGTCCCTAGTCTACGCTCCTGCCATTCGAGATGACACGGACATGCCTGTCCTTCCTGCTGCTAAGATCGTCGCTCCGATCTCGATAGCTTGAGACGAGCTCAAGCTATCGAACCGGACCCGAAAGGAGGCCCTGCCAATCGGTTGTTTGTCCCCAAGGCAGTGAGGACTCAGGTCCTTCTGTGGGGGCACTCCTCTCGCCTCACCTGTCACCCGGGCGTAGGTCGCACCTTGGAGTTCATCCAGCGTAAGTTCTGGTGGCCTACCATAAGAGAAGACGTTGCCACTTTCGTCAATGCCTGCCCCGTGTGCTGCCAGGGCAAATCTTCTCACCTCCACCCTCAAGGACTCCTTCACCCTTTACCTGTTCCCCACAGACCCTGGTCCCATATCTCATTGGACTTTATTACTGGCCTTCCTCCATCCCATGGCAATACTACTATCCTAGTCATAATCGACAGGTTTTCAAAGGCGGCCAGGTTCGTCCCTCTGACTAAGTTACCTTCTGCCAAGGAAACGGCTTAGTTGGTAATTAATCATGTGTTTCGAGTCTTCGGCATTCCTCAAGATATGGTTTCTGACAGAGGTCCCCAGTTCGCCTCAATGTTTTGGAAGGCCTTCTGCCAACTCATGGGAGCTTCTGCCAGTCTATCTTCAGGGTACCATCCGGAGTCCAACGGCCAAACAGAGAGGATGAATCAAGAGCTGGAAACCACCCTCCGATGTATGACTCGTAACAACCCGTCCACATGGTCGTCCTTTATTGTTTGGGCCGAATACGCGCACAAAACCTTGCGCTCCTCCTCCACTGGTATGTCCCCGCACGAGTGTCAGTTTGGCTATGCCCCTCCATTGTTCCCGGACCAGGAGGCAGAAGTCAGAGTTTTTTCTCCCCTTGTCCCGGCAGACAGACCTCCCCCTCCGCCTCGTGTCATTGGAGGCCAGCCGGCTTATACCGTCCATCGGATACTGGATTCCCGCAGGGTGCAGCGGTCCTGGCAGTATCTGGTGGACTGGGAAGGCTACGGTCCCAAGGAGCGCTCCTGGGTTCCTGCCAAAGACATACTGGACCCTGACCTCATTCGTCAGTTCAGGGCCCTCCACCCCGAGAGAGCTGGTAGGAACGACAGGAGCCGTTCCTAGGGGGGGGGGATTCTGTCAGGATTTGGCCAGGGTTGTTCCGGTTTTTGGTCACTAGATGCCCCCATTGTGCTTTTTGACCTTTTGCTTTCCCTTGATCCCCATTATTATTTGCACCTGTGCCTCGTTTCCCCTGATTGTATTTAAACCCTTAGTTTCCCTCAGTTCTTTGCTCTGTGTTTGTATGTTAGCACCCAGCCCTAGTATTCTGTGTACTCTTGTTGATCCCGGTGGACGCTCTTGTGGAATTCTGTTTTTTGTTCTTGTTTATTTATTTTTGAGTATCTTTTGAGGCTTTTTATGCTTTACCTACCACCTTGTGGATTTACCTTTTTGTCTTGGAGGATTACCTTGTGGATTACCTTGTTCTTGTGGAATTCCTTTTGAGGTTGTGGAGTTACATGTTTTCCTGAAGGACTTCACTTTTTACTTTATTAAATACACCGTCTCAAGTACTGCTGTGTCTGCCTCATCTTCTGGGTTCTGCTGACTATTCGTGGCTCAGTTGGTTAAGTGACTGTTTCTCACTCCGGAGACCCGGGTTCGTAACCGGGTCCTGACAAGGGCTACTGTATAAGGAGGGGTGTCCAAATATGTGGTGGTTACCTCCCGCATCAGTGTAGTCAGGCTCAGAACCTGTTCTTGCATTGAAATCTCCACAAAGGTGCACTTTACCCTGTGCCTGAAATGTAATGATTTCTGTCTGGAGATTGTCAAAAAACTGATCATCATAATATGATGAATCTGAAGGAGGAGCATAAGCTGCACATATGTATACATCATTGTCACAATAGATTGTACCTTTTTTCATTTCATCCAGCGCTAAGTCCTGCTTATGCCAAATGATGATTCCACCTGAGTCTCGGCCCCGTTTATGTTTGATTGATGGTAGTAAACTTTCTCTATAGCCTGAGGGACACTGAGACTCTCTGAGAGTCTCTCTCTCTCTCTCTCTCAATTCAATTCAATTCAATTCAAGGGCTTTATTGGCATGGGAAACATGTGTTAACATTGCCAAAGCAAGTGAGGTAGATAATATATAAAGTGAATATATATAAAGTGAAATAAACAATAAAAATTAACAGTAAACATTACACATACAGAAGTTTCAAAACAATAAAGGCATTACAAATGTCATATTATATATATACAGTGTTTTAACAATGTATAAATGGTAAGGGACACAAGATAAAAAAAAAAAATAAGCATAAATATGGGTTGTATTTACAATGGTGTGTGTTCTTCACTGGTTGCCCTTTTCTCGTGGCAACAGGTCACAAATCTTGCTGCTGTGATGGCACACTGTGGAATTTCACCCAGTAGATATGGGAGTTTATCAAAATTGGATTTGTTTTCGAATTCTTTGTGGATCTGTGTAATCTGAGGGAAATATGTCTCTCTAATATGGTCATACATTGGGCAGGAGGTTAGGAAGTGCAGCTCAGTTTCCACCTCATTTTGTGGGCAGTGAGCACATAGCCTGTCTTCTCTTGAGAGCCATGTCTGCTTATGGCGGCCTTTCTCAATAGCAAGGCTATGCTCACTGAGTCTGTACATAGTTAAAGCTTTCCTTAATTTTGGGTCAGTCACAGTGGTCAGGTATTCTGCCGCTGTGTACTCTCTGTGTAGGGCCAAATAGCAATCTTGTTTGCTCTGTTTTTTTGTTAATTCTTTCCAATGTGTCAAGTAATTATCATTTTTTTTCTCATGATTTGGTTGGGTCTAATTGTGCTGCTGTCCTGGGGCTCTGGGAGGAGATGACTTCTGTTGTGTTCACAGACACACAGGCAGGCTGGGAGGAGATGGCTGGTGTTGTGTTCACAGACAGACAGGCAGGCTGGGAGGAGATGGCTGGTGTTGTGTTCACAGACACACAGGCAGGCTGGGAGGAGATGGCTGGTGTTGTGTTCACAGACACACAGGCAGGCTGGGAGGAGATGGCTGGTGTTGTGTTCACAGACAGACAGGCAGGCTGGGAGGAGATGGCTGGTGTTGTGTTCACAGACACACAGGCAGGCTGGGAGGAGATGGCTGGTGTTGTGTTCACAGACACCCAGGCAGGCTGGGAGGAGATGGCTGGTGTTGTGTTCACAGACACCCAGGCAGGCTGGGAGGAGATGGCTTCTGTTGTGTTCATAGACCGACAGTGGTGAACTGAGCGGTGTGCTTTCTGCCCTTTGATCACTGGGATACCCTCTCTCTCTCTCTTTTTATTCAATGTGGATTCCATTATTATAAGGATATCATGTGACATACTTAGCCAGCTCTGGTGTGTTCTCTGCACACATAACAGACCAGCTCATTTGAATGACAATGGGGGGAAAAAACAAGGTTTTATATTTTAATGCTTGTCTGTTTTGTCGGACCACAGACGAGGTTCCTCAAGGAAAGCAATTATTTCCCCCTTATCCTCTCAATTCCCTGTAACTCGCATAATTATCTTATCGGGCGGCATTATTAATGAAAATACCAAGAAAGGAGCATGTACTTAGCATAATACCTCTGTCTGGTCGTTAACAGTAATTATAATTATTTTGGCATGATGGGGGTGAATAGAGGATGACATGACAAAAACACATCATTGCAGTAGAGCTAAAACTGTGGTGTCCTGATTGACACTTCGCGCGGGGTTTCGCAATTGACAACAACACAAGTGGTGTTGAGCAGCCAAGGTTACGGCAGATACTGTATGAAGTCTCTGTGAACTAGAAGTCGACCGATTCATCGGAATGGTCGATTAATTAGGGCCTATTTCAAGTTTTCATAACAATCGGAAATCGGTCATTTTGGATGCCAATTTGTTATTTATTTTTATTTTTTACACCTTTATTTAATCTTTATTTAACGAGGCAAGTCAGTTAAGAACACATTCTTATTGCAATTTGAACGTTTAAACCAAATTGAACGTTTCATTATTTATTTGAGGCTACATTTATTTTATTGATGTATTATATTAAGTTAAAATAAGTGTTCATTCAGTATTGTTATAATTGTCATTATTACAAAAACATTAAAAAAAAATTGGTTGATTAATTGGTATCGGCTTTCTTTGTCCTCCAATAAATCGGTATCGGCGTTGAAAAATCATAATCGGTCGACCTCTACTGTGAACTGCCTGTACCCACTAGAGAGATATGGAGAGAGAGAGACAGACAGACAGAGAGACAGAGAGAGAGACAGAGAGATAGACCGAGAGAGAGACAGAGAGAGAGAGATAAAGACAGAGAGAGAGAGTGAGAGATACAGAGAACGAGAGATATAGAGAACGAGAGATACAGAGAGAGAGAGGTGACCAATCATTACCTCAGGACTCGGTCATTGTTGTTGGGACTTTCTTTGAGGTGCTCTCTGATTGGCTGGGAGAGATGCTGCTTGTCAAGGTTGAGGCTCTTGGACAGCTTCTCTGCGGCTGCGATGGGGCATCCTGACAAACTGGGATAACCAATAAGAGGAGAGAGTGAATACTGGGGAGAAGTCAGGCTGCTGTCAATGTATGTCTACATCAAACTGAATTAGAGTGACATATACAGAGCATGCATTCATATAGATTAACATATACTGACACACACACACACACACACACACGCACGCACACACATTGTAGAGTACCTGCGGTGGGTGTTACGGTTGCTGTTAACATGACCCTGTCCAGTGCAGCCTGGAGTAGGACACTTCAGCACGTTCTCATGCATGGCCAGGACTGGAGAGGACACATACACAGGAGAATATTATGATTATTAGTATTACTATATTATTATATTATTATATTATAACTATTATTATAATATTATTATTTTATTATTATTATTTTATTATTATTACTATTACTATTATATTATGATTATATTATTATAATTACTAGTATTATTATATTATGATTATTATTATTATATGATTATTATATGATTATTATTATTATTACTATTATATTATATAATAAATAATTATTACTATTACTATTATATTATGATTATATAATAAATAATTATTACTATTACTATTATATTATGATTATATAATAAATAATTATTACTATTACTATTATATTATTAACATTATTATGACTATAATATTATAATATTATTATAATATTATTATTATTACTATTACTATTATATTATGATTATATAATAATTATTACTAGTATTATTATTATATTATTATTATTACTAGTATTATTATTACTAGTATTATTATTACTAGTATTATTATTACTAGTATTATTATATTATTATTATTTATATTATTATTATTAATATTATTATTATAATATTATTATTATTATAATATTATTATGATTATAGTATTATTAGTACTATTATTATTATGATTATATTATTACTATTACTATTACTATTATATTATGATTATGATTATAATATTATTATGGGATTATAATAGTATGATTATATTATTATTACTATTATTAGTATATTATAATATTATTGTGATTATAATATTATTATTATTACTATAATTATTATGATTATTATTATGATTATAATATTATTATTGTTATATTATTATTGTATTATTATTGTTACTATGAGTATTACTATTATTATTATTATTATTCTTTCTATTCTTACTATTCTTATTAACATTATTATTGTTATTATTATTATACTATCATTATTATTACTATTATATTACTATTATTAATACCATTATTATTAGTACTATTATTATTATTACTATTATTAATACTATTAAGATTATTATTATTATTATTATTAACATGTTCTCTACTCTGTCACATACAAGAATGCGTTTTTTCCTGTGTGACTTGGAGAGGGTATTGGGTTAAGGGATATTCAGTATAGAGTATTGGGTATAGAGTATAGAGTATTGGGTATTGGGTATAGAGTATAGGGTATAGAGTATAGAGTATAGAGTAAAGAGTATTGGGTATAGAGTATTGGGTGTAGGGTATAGAGTATAGAGTAAAGAGTATTGGGTATAGAGTATTGGGTGTAGGGTATAGAGCATAGAGTATAGAGTATAGAGTATAGAGTTAAGAGTATTGGGTATAGAGTATTGGGTGTAGGGTATAGAGTATAAGAGTATTGGGTATAGAGTATTGGGTGTAGGGTATAGAGTATAGAGTAAAGAGTATTGGGTATAGAGTATTGGGTGTAGGGTATAGAGTATAGAGTAAAGAGTATTGGGTATAGAGTATTGGGTGTAGGGTATAGCATATAGGGTATAGACTACTTGTCAGGATTTGGCCAGGATTGTTCAGGTTTTGATCACTAGATGCCCCCATTGTGCTTTTTTGACCCTTTTGTTTTTCCCTTGTTCTAGTTAGTTAGTTATTAGTTGCACCTGTGGATTTACATTTTTGCCTGAAGATCTTTTCCTTTTTCTTTATTAAATCACCGTCTCAAGTACTGCTGTTTCTGCCTCATCTTCTGGGTTCTGCCGACCTATTAGGTTCTCAGTTTACGAAGTGACTGTTTCTCACACCGGAGACCCGAGTTCGTAACCGGGTCCTGACACTACTGGATACAGAGTATAGGGTATTGGGTATAGAGGATAGAGTATAGGGTATTGGGTATATCATATTGGGTATAGAGTATAGAGTACTGGATATAGAGAATAGGGTATTGGGTATAGACTACTGGATAGGGATATACAGTAGTATATAGTGTATAGGTTATTGGTATAGGATATAGGCTATTGGGATATGTTATTGGTATAGGTTATTGGGTATTGATATACTATTTGGGTATTGTGTACTGGGTATAGGGAGGTTAGTGTATAGGTTATTATTGTTATATAGAGTATATAGGGTATAGTATTGGGTACTGGGTATTGTGTATGGGTATAGATATAGGGTATGGGTATATTATAGGTTATTGGTATATTAGGTATTGTTATAGTATATGGTACTGGGTATTGGTACTGGGTATTGGGTATATTATTGGTATAGGTTACTGGGTTATAGGGTATAGGTTATTGGTTTAGGTTACTAGGTATTGTTATAGGGTATAGTATAGAGTATTGGGTTATTGGTATAGGAGTATTGTTATAGAGTATTGGGTACTGGGTATTGTGTACTGGGTATAGAGTATAGGGTACTGGGTATTGTGTACTGGGTATAGAGTATAGGTTACTGGGTATTGTTATAGAGTATATGGTACTGGGTATTAGGGTACTGGGTATTGGGTATAGGTTATTGGTATAGGTTACTAGGTATTGTTATAGGGTATAGAGTATTGGGTATAGAGTATTGGGTATAGAGTATTGGGTACTGGGTATAGAGTATAGGGTACTGGGTATATCATATTGGGTATAGGTTATTGGTATAGGGGTTACTAGGTATTGTTATAGGGTATAGAGGTATGGGTATAGGTTATTGGTATATACTATTTGGTATTGGGTACAGGGAATAGTGTATAGGTTATTGGTATAGGATATAGGGTATAGGGTACTGGGTATATGTTATTGGTATAGGGTATTGGGTATTGATATAGGGTACTGGGTATAGGGTACTGGGTATTGTGTACTGGGTATAGGGTATAGGTTATTGGTTTAGGTTACTAGGTATTGTTATAGGGTATAGAGTATTGGGTATAGAGTATTGGGTATAGAGTATTGGGTACTGGGTATTGTGTACTGGGTATAGAGTATAGGGTACTGGGTATATGGTATAGGTTATTGGTATAGGTTACTAGGTATTGTTATAGAGTTATACTGGGTATACTGGGAGTATTGGGTATATTGTTATAGGGTATAGAGTATTGGGTATAGAGTATTGGGTACTGGGTATTGGGTATAGGTTATTGGTATAGGTTACTAGGTATTGTTATAGGGTATAGAGTATTGGGTATAGAGTATAGGGTACTGGGTTTAGGGTATAGGTTATTGGTATAGGTTACTAGGTATTGTTATAGGGTATAGGCGTATTGGGTAGTATTGGGTATAGGGTACTGGGTATAGGATATAGGTTATTGGTTTAGGTTACTAGGTATTGTTATAGGGTATAGGCGTATATTGTTATAGGGTATATTGGGTAGTATAGGGTACTGGGTATAGGTACTGGGTATAGGGTATAGGTTATTGGTATAGGTTACTAGGTATTGTTATAGGGTATAGAGTATAGAGTATAGGGTACTGGGTATAGGGTACAGGTTATTGGTATAGGTTACTAGGTATTGTTATAGGGTATAGCGTATAGAGTATAGGGTACTGGGTATAGGGTATAGGGTACTAGGTATTGTTATAGGGTATAGGTTATTGGTATAGGTTATTGGTATAGGTTACTAGGTATTGTTATAGGGTATAGAGTATTGGGTATATAGTATAGGGTACTGGGTATAGGGTATAGGTTATTGGTTTAGGTTACTAGGTATTGTTATAGGGTATAGCGTATAGAGTATAGGGTACTGGGTATAGGGTATAGGTTATTGGTATAGGTTACTAGGTATTGTTATAGGGTATAGCGTATTGGGTATAGAGTATAGGGTACTGGGTATAGGGTATAGGTTATTGGTATAGGTTACTAGGTATTGTTATAGGGTATAGAGTATTGGGTATAGGTACTGACTCTCAGGAGGGATCCTGTCCTTGTGTGGACAACCAGACAGGCTGCGGTGGTGGGGGTAGAGTCCAGTAACATGACCAGTCCCGTCACAACCAGGGGTGGGGCATTTGATCTCCCTCTTCTCTGGCCTGCTGCCTTCTGTAGAGACAGCTAGAAGATATACAACATACCACTGCTTAACCATCTGCCTGAAAGCACTGTCAAACACACTACAGGAAATACACATTGAATCAAACAAAAAAATGCACACATTAGACAATTCATTGTATATAGTCTTGTGGATGATTTGTATGTGTGGAGCAGGGAACTCATTTGGTCAAACTGAAGAGTGAAAAGGACACTGTATAAGTGGTAGTATTAATGTATACATTAGAGAACTGAGGAGCCCTGTTCACTATTACTATGCTGGAGGGAGAAAAAGGGAAGAGGTGGGAAAGCGATGCTCTATTGGCCTCCAAATTGAATGTTAACGAGACATGCGCCTTCTAATTAGTGCTGGGCAGAACATGAGCATCGCCACAGGAGGGAAGAACGGGGACAGGCTGCCCCACTAGGCACGGCCTGTTAGTGTCAGAGGCATGACAAATGGGAACGGTGCCAGGACACAACTAGGCCCAAACAATAACACATTAATAAACACTGCACCAATTTCATTATG
This sequence comes from Oncorhynchus masou masou, assembly GCF_036934945.1. NCBI lineage: Eukaryota > Metazoa > Chordata > Actinopteri > Salmoniformes > Salmonidae > Oncorhynchus > Oncorhynchus masou. Next base: position 9,534,734 of record NC_088229.1, on the reverse strand, counting down.
GAGTCTCTCTCTCTCTCTCCCTCTCTCCCTCCCTCTCTCCCTCTCTACCCCTCTCTAAACTCACTGATGAGTATCTGTGGTCTGTTTCTATTTGATAATGTATTGTAATATGGGAGACTGGTCCAATGGGTTTCTATTTGAAAGCTCTCTGGGGTCTAGGCTGGGTATCCGTAAAGCTCTCTGGGGGTTTAGGCTGGGTTTCTGTAAAGCTCTCTGGGGGTTTAGGCTGGGTATCTGTAAAGCTCTCTGGGGTTTTAGGCTTGGTATCCGTAAAGCTCTCTGGGGTTTTAGACTGGGTATCTGTAAAGCTCTCTGGGGTTTTAGACTGGGTATCTGTAAAGCTCTCTGGGGTTTTAGGCTTGGTATCCGTAAAGCTCTCTGGGGTTTTAGACTGGGTATCTGTAAAGCTCTCTGGGGTTTTAGGCTTGGTATCTGGGGTTTTAGACTGGGTATCTGTAAAGCTCTCTGGGGTTTTAGACTGGGTATCTGGGGTTTTAGACTGGGTATCTGTAAAGCTCTCTGGGGGTTTGGGGCTCTCTGGGGTTTTAGACTGGGTATCCGTAAAGCTCTCTGGGGTTTAGGCTTGGTATCCGTAAAGCTCTCTGGGGGTTTAGGCTGGGTATCTGTAAAGCTCTGGGGGTTTAGGCTGGTTTTAAAGCTCTGGGGGTTTGGGTATCTGTAAAGCTCTCTGGGGTTTTAGGCTTGGTATCTGTAAAGCTCTCTGGGGGTTTAGGCTTGGTATCCGTAAAGCTCTCTGGGGGTTTAGGCTGGGTATCTGTAAAGCTCTCTGGGGTTTTAGACTGGGTATCTGTAAAGCTCTCTGGGGTTTTAGACTGGGTATCCGTAAAGCTCTCTGGGGTTTTAGGCTTGGTATCCGTAAAGCTCTCTGGGGGTTTAGGCTGGGTATCTGTAAAGCACTTTGTGACAACTGCTGGTGTAAAAATGGCTTTATAAAATGCATTTGATTTATTGATTGATTGGAACGCCATCCATACCTTTGCTGCTGAAGCAGCTGTTGCGCATGGTGTTCAGGTGTTTGGGCCGGTCGTCCATATTGAAGTAGCGGTGGTGGAGCTCCGGGGTGACAGCGGGGTGACGGAGGAGGAGGAGGTCGCGAGGCCCCTTCACCTGTTCTGCCTTCAGGGCGATGGCCTGCTCCAGGAGCCCCAGATTTCCCCGGGTCATATCATACGTCTCTGACTCATCCGTCCACCTCTGAGACAAACTATCATCTTCCTCCTCCTCCTCGTCCTCCTCATCACCATCTTCATCTTCATAGTCCTTCCCCGAATCCTCTGAGCGCACCTCGATTATGTTAGAGGCTGCTGAGGCCTTATGGGAGATGTAGTGCTGTAAGGGGCTGACTCTGTGGGGATTGTAGTTCTCCAGTGGGATGGTCCTGTGGGGATTGTAGTTCTCCAGGAGGCTGGTCCTGTGGGGGTTGTAGTTCTCCCGTGGGCTGGTCCTGTGGGGGTTGTAGTTTTCTAGGAGGCTGGTCCTTTTGGGCATGTAGTGCTTTGTAGTTCTGTCCCCCTGTGTGGCTGGTCCCTGAGCTGCATTGCTGCTAATGGAGTTAGAGGTGGGCAGGACGACAGGGTGCACTCTCTCATCCACCTCCTCAATGTCATCTTCCTCCTCCTCTTCATTCAGGATCTCCTGTGGCTGGTGCTCTGCTTCTCTCCTCTCCTCTTCATACTCTTCCTCCTCCTCGTCTTCCTCAGCCTTGTCCTGCTGCTGGTGAATGTCTCCAGTGAAATACGGGTGCTCAAAGGTTCTCTGTGTCACAGCCTCCCTAGTCTCCTCAATCTCATCTTCCTCTTCCTCCTCCTCCTCTACTGGGTGTTCCACTGCCACAGTGGCGTGCTCCACAGCTGTGATATCCTTCTCTGTCTCCATGGTAACGTGCGCCTGTGAGGTGGTCTCTGCGGTGTCGGGGACCCTGCCCAGGTATAGTAGAGAGTTGGCTAGGATCTGATGGTAGCTGGAGTAGTCCGCTCTCTGAGGCCACTCCCCCTCCTCAGCTTTACATGTTGTTTTACTGGATCCCGGCTCAATGATCATGCATTCTTCTGTGGGAGAGTCAAGGACACGTTGGTGAGTTAGAAACAGCAATGGAAAGGAGAGGTATTTAGTTACCATCATCCTCTCTGTCATCCACTCCCTCCTTGTCATGATCCGAATGATATCATCATTAATAAACAGTGCCCGTTAATATGAGTCACACATCATGATCACTTGGTTCATTGTGAGTCATGGTGGTGTGTGTTTACAGTACAGTGTACAGCACCTACCTTCATCTGAATCTATGCTCTCCTCTTTCTGCTCTGTCACGTTCTCCTCCTCTTCCTCCTCTTCCTCCTGTTCCTCCTCTGGCTTTTCTTCCTGCTGTGCCTGTGGTTGTTCCTCTGTCTTCTCTTCCTTCTCCTTGTCCTCCTCTTCCTCCTCCTTGGCCTCCCCCTCCACCTCCTCCTCGCTGCTCCCATCGCTGTCCACGCTGAAGCCCTCGTCCATGGCCAGCTTTAGAGGGCGGGACTTCCTTTTAGAAGATGGCTGCTCCTGCTCTGCCTCAGCATCCGCCAGACGTCTCTTCCTGACCAATGGGCAGCCCAGCACACTGCACGGGAACAGGGGCAGAGAGTGAGAAAGGGAGCGGGGGGGGGGGTGTTGGGAAGAGAGGGGGAGAGGGAGAAAGGGAGAAGGGGTGTTGGAAGAGAGGGGAGGAGAGGGGGTGTTGGGAAGAGAGGGGGAGAGGGAGAAAGGGAGAGGGGGTGTTGGGAAGAGAGGGGGAGAGGGAGAAAGGGAGTGGGGGTGTTGGAAAGGGGGAGAGGGGAGAGGGGGTGTTGGGAAGAGAGGGGAGATGGAGAAAGGGAGCGGGGGGGTGTTGGGAAGAGAGGGGGAGAGGGAGAGATGGAGGGAGGGGTGTTGGGGAGAGAGAGGTGTTTGGGAAGGGAGGGGGAGAGGGGGAGAGGGGGAAGAGAACCCCGAGGGGTGCATCTTCAGTCATGAGCATCAAACATAGCTTATGGAGAGGTGGAAACTCAAAGCATAACAAAACAAAACAAACCAAACAATAATACAAACATGCCTATCAATGAGTTAAAATGCCATGGAGATCTGAGATGAATAATGGAGGGATGCTGAGTGTACTGCACTATGCCTGGAGGAAAGATCTGTTTCTCGCTCTTACATTACAACCAATCACAGCCAACTGACTGGAACTTTAATGAACACACAACGAGAGGCAGTGGAGGATCAAATTCAATAAAGCCTAGAAAACAGAGGGAGTGGAGGGAATCTATAAACACGGTTCATCTGGAAATTGGTTCTTGAATGAATACACATGTAAATAAATGTAATTTGTAATATCTTTCCAATAAGCTGGAGTCACGATGCAGCGAGCGGCCCCAGGTCTACAGGGGTCTTCTTGGTAAGACAGAGGGAGCGGCCCCAGGTCTACAGGGGTCTTCTTGGTAAGACAGAGGGAGCGGCCCCAGGTCTACAGGGGTCTTCTGGGTAAGACAGAGGGAGCGGCCCCAGGTCTACAGGGGTCTTCTGGGTAAGACAGAGTTAGCGGCCCCAGGTCTACAGGGGTCTTCTGGGTAAGACAGAGGGAGCGGCCCCAGGTCTACAGGGGTCTTCTGGGTAAGACAGAGGGAGCGGCCCCAGGTCTACAGGGGTCTTCTTGGTAAGACAGAGGGAGCGGCCCCAGGTCTACAGGGGTCTTCTGGGTAAGACAGAGGGAGCGGCCCCAGGTCGACAGGGGTCTTCTGGGTAAGACAGAGGGAGCGGTCCCAGGTCTACAGGGGTCTTCTTGGAAAGACAGAGGAGCGGCCCCAGGTCTACAGGGGTCTTCTTGGTAAGACAGAGGAGCGGCCCCAGGTCTACAGGGGTCTTCTTGGTAAGACAGAGGAGCGGCCCCAGGTCTACAGGGGTCTTCTGGGTAAGACAGAGGGAGCGGCCCCAGGTCTACAGGGGTCTTCTGGGTAAGACAGAGGGAGCGGCCCCAGGTCTAGGTGGGGTCTTCTTGGTAAGACAGAGGGGGGGCCCCAGGTCGACAGGGGTCTTCTGGGTAAGACAGAGGGAGCGGCCCCAGGTCTACAGGGGTCTTCTTGGTAAGACAGAGGGAGCGGCCCCAGGTCTACAGGGGTCTTCTTGGTAAGACAGAGGGAGCGGCCCCAGGTCTACAGGGGTCTTCTGGGTAAGACAGAGGGAGCGGCCCCAGGTCTACAGGGGTCTTCTTGGTAAGACAGAGGGAGCGGCGTAGAACAGTGTGTCAGACAGGAACTTATTAGGGTTGTTCTGAGACCCAGGAGGGCTGGGGGTGTAGATGGGGGTTGTTCTGAGACCCAGGAGGGCTGGGGGTGTAGATGGGGGTTGTTCTGAGACCCAGGAGGGCTGGGGGCTGAGGGGGTAGACGGGGGTTGTTCTGAGACCCAGGAGGGCTGAGGGTGTAGGTGGGGGTTGTTCTGAGACTCAGGAGGGCTGGGGGCTGAGGGGGTAGGTGGGGGTGGGGGTTGTTCTGAGACCCAGGAGGGCTGAGGGGGTAGGTGGGGATTGGCTGCCCTACCTTCTGTGTCGTGAATATCTCCCACTGATGTGGCCAGAGCATCCAGGGGTGGGGCAGGTGAATGGAGTCAGAGACAAATTTTCACATTTTACAAATTTTGTCCTTTGGAGAATTGATGATAATAGGTGAAAGAAAATAATGAAAAGTGTAGTAAAAATAATAAATATAACACACACACACACATGCACGCACACGCGCACAGACACGTGCGCACACACACACACACACACACACACAGACACACACACACACACACACACACACACACACACACACACACACACACACACACACACACACACACACACACACACACACACACACACACACACAGCCAAGGACTCCTAGATCATGCAAAGAAAGAATTACAAGTGGTAGTAACCAAGAACAAATGTGTCATCCATCAAGCTGGCCAATCCAATTTCATGTGATAGAGATCACGCCAGGCGTTTCTTAATTTCCCCTCTCAGAAGTCATCTACAGGTGCCCTCACAGTCTACAGGTGCCCTCACAGTCTACAGATGGCCCTCACAGTCTACAGATGGCCCTCACAGTCTACAGGTGGCCCTCACAGTCTACAGGTGGCCCTCACAGTCTACAGGTGGCTCTCACAGTCTACAGGTGGCCCTCACAGTCTACAGGTGGCCCTCACAGTCTACAGGTGGCCCTCACAGTCTACAGGTGGCCCTCACAGTCTACAGGTGGCCCTCACAGTCTACAGGTGGCCCTCACAGTCTACAGGTGGCCCTCACAGTCTACAGGTGGCCCTCACAGTCTACAGATGGCCCTCACAGTCTACAGGTGGCCCTCACAGTCTACAGGTGGCTCTCACAGTCTACAGGTGGCCCTCACAGTCTACAGGTGGCCCTCACAGTCTACAGGTGGCCCTCACAGTCTACAGGTGGCCCTCACAGTCTACAGGTGGCCCTCACAGTCTACAGGTGGCCCTCACAGTCTACAAGTGGCCCTCACAGTCTACAGGTGGCCCTCACAGTCTATAGGTGGCCCTCACAGTCTACAAGTGGCCTTCACAGTCTACAGGTGTCCCTCACAGTCTACAGGTGGTCCACACAGTCTACAGGTGGCCCACACTGTCTACGGGTTATTATTACTTATTAGAATGCTGTATTTGCATTTTTAAATGAGACAGGAGCCTCTACAGCACCTCAAGGGGGTTTTGAGTGCAGCAGAGACCTGATCAATGCTTAAGGGTGAAGTGAGACAAATTATTATTTTGGGAGTGGAGACGATGTTGGTCATGACTGAGGAGGTTCAGTAGATGAGTTCTCTCCTCTCTTCTCCTCTTAAAGGTCGGTTTTCTCATCTCTACTCTTATAGACATGCTCCCCAGGGAATGGTTGGTTGGGTCATGACTGATGAGGTTCAGTGGATGATGAACCCAGTACCATGCAGGTTATGCTCATGGGGGGGGGAGGAAGAGGAAGAGGAGGAGAAGGACAAGAAGAAGAAGGTTTCTGTTTAAGCGCAGTATATTAAAAGGGTTCAACTTGGACCAGGAAGTAAAACAACGAAGTTACTATGGGCGTTATGATCATTCTCGTCATGTGACAAGCAGTCTGTATGACTGACATGTGCAGTATGACAAAACAAGACTAGAGTATAACGTTTCCGCTTAGCGAGATACACACTTAGACAGACAAACAACGTACAACAGGATGAAGTATTGTACAGCGCTTACCTCAGCTCTTGTCCAACGAGCTTGGTGGGAACTAGAGAACCAATAAGAGACGAGCAAAGGTGAACCAGCTGAAAGCTGCACTGCAGAAGGAACTAGTTACAATCAATAAATCACAAATGCATAAGAATCCCTGGAGGATCTTCACAGAAATAACCAGAAATATACAGACATTTGAAAAAAAAAATACAAAACATATACAGAAATAAATAGAAATATACAGAAATATACATTCATTATCGGGTGAAAAATTTACGACCTACACACACAGGCAACAACAAACAGAACACACACACACACACGCACGCACGCACGCACGCACACACACACACAGCCAAGGACACCTAGATCAGTCAAATTGCTCTGCGCTGATCAGAAGAAATATACAATTACATGCAGACTTCAGCATTAATTGTTGCAGTTAAGTAATTCATAATTAAAAGAAAAACTACCTACATCAGATAAAATACTGCATTTCATTCAGGCGACTTAATTATCTTAAAATTAAAATAATCATAGTCTATGATCAACAATACTATAAGCTGTTGGCTGCTCGAGGGAATTGATTGGAAATATCATTAAGTGTTCGTTATGGCCATTGGAGAAAATCTCTCTCCTCATAGTCAGGCCTCCCTGTGGCATGAGAGCTGAACTCACCTCTGATTCCCTTGGAGCGTGTGCGTGTGCTTCGCGTGTCATCACTCTCTACACTCATCTGTCACAAAGGAAAGAGGTCACAGAGAGTCAAGACAGGTCAGGACAGGTCAGGACAGGTCAAGACAGGTCAGGACAGGTCAAGACAGCTCAGGACAGGTTTTAATGGAAGAGGAAATGACAGAAGAACAGCAGCCATTACAGACTAACACCCACTCACAGTTACAGTTCAAATGCATGTGGACTTACATGTATCCAACATAATATCCACATCTGATTATATACAGAGTACACACAATGTCACCCCTCCTCCTCTCTCCCCTCCTTCTCTCTCCCCACCTTCTCTCTCCCCCTCCTCCTCTCTCCTCACTTCCTCTTTCCCCTCCTCTCTCCCCACCTCTCTCCCCACCTCCTCTCTCCTCACCTCCTCTTTCCCCTCCTCCTCTCCCCCCTCCTCTCTCCCCACCTCCTCTCTCCTCACCTCCTCTTTCCCCTCCTCCTCTCCCCCTCCTCTCTCCCCTCCTCCTCTCTCCACCCTCCTCCTCTCCACCCCCCTCCTCTCCACCCCCTCCTCTCCATCCCCTCCTCCTTTCTCCCCCTCCTCCTCCCCCTTTCTCCCCCACCTCTCCCCCTTCCTCTCTCCTCTCTCCCCCTTCCTCTCCCCGTTTCTCTCCCCCTTTCCTCTCCCCCCTCCTCCTCTCTCCACCTAACCTAGGAGTGTTCTCTCCTCTTCCACTGTTGCCATACATCATCATAAAGAGAGAGAGAATGAGATTGAGCGAGCGAGAGAAACAGCAAATGAATCAACGTGAAGTTACACAGATAAAAAAATCA
>NC_088229.1:9439483-9521983 GCF_036934945.1 Oncorhynchus masou masou | reverse complement strand
GTCAGTATTCACACTTAAGTGCCCCAGCTGGAGTCAAATTTGCACATTGTTATTGATCTGTTCGGTAGTTGGGTGCATTAGAGCAAGGTGGGGGATGGTTTGGGAGGAGAGGGGAAAGGGGAGGAGGTGGAAGGTAATGGGGAGGGGGAAAAGGAAGAGGAGGTGGAAGGTATAGGAGGAGGAGGAAGGTCATGAGAAGCATACTCAAGCATACACTGGACATTCCTATTAACTAAAAATAGTGGAGAGCACACACACACACACACACACACACACACACACACACACACACACACACACACACACACACACGTATGCACACTAAAGTGCCCCAGCTGGAGTCTCTGACAGTCTGCTGTTAGAATCAATTACATTTGCACATTATTATTGAGTTTTTCAGTAGTTGGGTGTATATGAGCAAGAGGGGGGTCGGAAGGAGAGGGGAAAGGGGGAGGGGGTGTCGGAAGGAGAGGGGAAAGGGGGAGGGGGAAATAGTCAGTAAATAATGAATCACCTATAAATCAATGATTTTTTTTCATCAAGGTAATAGCTATTCCCTTTATCACATGTTGCGGGATAGAAAGAAGAGAAACTATTATGAAAAAAAAAATTCTAGGCTCGCCGTTTTAGAGCCAATGTTAAAATGATCAGCACTCTGGAGCTGTCCACAGACGTGAGGTTCAGAAGGGTGATACTGTTAGTCATGCAGCTTATAAGAACAAGGACCTTCGCAGAATGTGAAGAAGAAAAAAAACACTATTTGAAGACGACTGGGACATATACAAAAACAGAACAAACTGTTACAGCTAAACGGATGAAACTCTGAACCGCAAATGTTTAAATCATGACAATCTGTACAAGACTACTGTTCACTACATTTTCAAACTTAGTGTCTTCAGGGTGGCCAGAGCAGAGGGTAAAGAACCCCTCCTCCTAACAGCCTCCTGCCTTGCCTCCTCTCTCCCAATTCAGTGAATCTCCTGAGCAGTGGGTGTCTGCCCTCAAGTCCCATCTGTCTCTACCCGGGCATGGGCACAGATACCCACAGCTACAGTGCCCACATAAAGGAAGTGGCACAGCCGGGGACAGCCCAAGTCAAACTACCTTACTAAATGATCCACAACCAAAACACACCCAGACTCGTGCTTCTTTTATCATCTATCTGACTGTCTCTATTTTATCATCTATCTGACTGTCTCTATATTATCATTATCTATCTGACTGTCTCTATATTATCATCTATCTGACTGTCTCTATTTTATCATCTATCTGACTGTCTCTATATTATCATCATCTATCTGACTGTCTCTATATTATCATCATCTATCTGACTGTCTCTATATTATCATCATCTATCTGACTGTCTCTATATTATCATCTATCTGACTGTCTCTATTTTATCATCATCTATCTGACTGTCTCTATTTTATCATCTATCTGACTGTCTCTATTTTACCATCTATCTGACTGTCTCTATTTTATCATCTATCTGACTGTCTCTATTTTATCATCTATCTGACTGTCTCTATTTTACCATCTATCTGGCTGTCTCTATTTTATCATCTATCTGACTGTCTCTATATTATCATCATCTATCTGACTGTCTCTATATTATCATCTATCTGACTGTCTCTATTTTATCATCATCTATCTGACTGTCTCTATTTTATCATCTATCTGACTGTCTCTATTTTACCATCTATCTGACTGTCTCTATTTTATCATCTATCTGACTGTCTCTATATTATCATCTATCTGACTGTCTCTATATTATCATCATCTATCTGACTGTCTCTATATTATCATCATCTATCTGACTGTCTCTATTTTATCATCTATCTGACTGTCTCTATTTTACCATCTATCTGGCTGTCTCTATATTATCATCATCTATCTGACTGTCTCTATTTTATCATCTATCTGACTGTCTCTATTTTATCATCTATCTGACTGTCTCTATTTTACCATCTATCTGGCTGTCTCTATTTTTTCAAACAGGCACTTTTCTACTATTTATTTAAGCATCCACCCACCCACACTCTCTCTCTCCATCTCTTTCCATCTTCTCAACTTCCTCCCATCCTCTCTGTCCTAAACCTCTCACCCTCTGTCTGTCAGTGACCGAATGTGCCATGTGCTGAATTTATTTCCACTTTAATTAACAGCCGTGTCAGAGCATCCCATGTCATTCAGTCACAGCCCAGTCCCCGCGTCAGAGGGTGCAGACAGACAGTGAGACAACAAGAGGCTGTGCCCGTGTCAGAGCAGGCCCAGAGCTACCCCACATCCTGCTAACCCCCCCTCCTTCCTCCCTCTCCCCACCACCAACCCACAGCACAACCCAACACACTCCACAAAATGCTTGTTTATCAACTTTCATTCCTCCTTAGGAAAGTGATTACAACAGCAATACTGTTCATCTCTTTTTCTCTCCCCCACTCTCTATTTTTCTCTCTCTCTCTCCATCTCTTTCTCCCTCTTGCTTATTATCCCAGACACAAGATTTAAAGTAAATCAAATGGTGTGTTTTAGAATGAAGGAGGCAGCTAATCCTATATTAATTACTAACTAAGACCTGATGTCTCTCCTGGAAAGGCCCTGAAACTCCAGCCCATTCCCCCTGAAACTTCATCCCATTCCCCCTGAAACTTCAGCCCATTCCCCCTGAAACTCCAGCCCATTCCCCCTGAAACTTCAGCCCATTCCCCCTGAAACTTCAGCCCATTCCCCCTGAAACTCCAGCCCATTCCCCCTGAAACTTCAGCCCATTCCCCCTGAAACTTCAGCCCATTCCCCCTGAAAGTCCAGCCCATTCCCCCTGAAACTCCAGCCCATTTTTCCTGAAACTCCAGCCCATTCCCCCTGAAACTCCAGCCCATTCCCCCTGAAACTCCAGCCCATTCCCCCTGAAACTCCAGCCCATTCCCCCTGAAACTCCAGCCCATTTTTCCTGAAACTCCAGCCCATTCCCCCTGAAACTCCAGCCCATTCCCCCTGAAACTCCAGCCCATTCCCCCTGAAACTCCAGCCCATTCCCCCTGAAACTCCAGCCCATTCCCCCTGAAACTCCAGCCCATTTTTCCTGAAACTCCAGCCCATTCCCCCTGAAACTCCAGCCCATTCCCCCTGAAACTCCAGCCCATTCCCCCTGAAACTCCAGCCCATTCCCCCTGTGTTAAAGCCCATTCAGCAGTATAGCAGTAAAGAACAGCACAACTCCTCATTTGGAGATCAGGTGGTGTTGGTTGTGATTTTTTTTTACGACTGTCATCTCATCATTTAGTCATGAGAGAGCTGGAAATATGATAATTAGTTTATTGTCGGGGAAGTTAATTTCAGAGACAAAAGGCCAGTGAATGAGAACGCATAATGACTGAAGAAATTAATATTACAAACAGGGGGGGGGGGGGGGAGACACACACAGCCTTTTTAAAGCCGCAAATAAATAGTTTTTCCAGGATAGTGTCAAACTATCTAGTTAGTGACAAACTCAGACAATTCTTTTTCAGCAAAAACAAAGTCATAACATCTGGAAGAGACAATGGCGTAAAGACAGATATTACATCCGTAATTAGATTAAGTACCAGAGTATGTTGTTACAATCATCTAAGCCGGGCCACCTGTACATCCTGGTTAAATTAAGCAGGATTTAGAAATAACCTGGTGTAATTACTGTTGACCAAGACAACCCATTGGGAAAAAAACGGGTTGAATCAACGTTGTTACCATCTCATTTCAACAAAAGCGATGTGATGAAATTGAATCAACTTGGAAAACTGATTGGATTCGCAAAACAAAGTCTTCAGTGGAGAAATTATGTTTATTTTTTCCCACCCAACTTTTAGCCTAAATCCAATGACAATCGTGACATTTTTTGTTGTTGATTTCACGTTGAATTCACTTCAGTTGACAACTCAACCAAATGTAAATGAAAACCAGACGTTGAACTGACGTCTGTGACAAGTGGGAAGGCTGTTAACTCTTAACTAAAGAGGAAAAATCACATGTTCTGACAAAACATAATAGCCTACTCTAGCTGCACTTAATAATAATAATACAAATAATATATCCATCAATGAAAAGCATTAATACATTATTTAATGTAATCCTACTATTAATATCGATTTAAAACTATTCATATTCGATGTAAAAAAAAATAGACAAGAATATACGGTTCTAGAAGGTCAAAAATAAGCCGACTTTAGTAAAGAAAACTAATAATAATTCGAATAAAGGAATCAAAATGATGTTTGTCAGAATGAGACAAAGCGCCAGAGGGTGGTGCACAGATCGGTTAGGAGGGCCATAAGAACATCAACCATAAAACAGCTCGATACACACTTCACTATTCCGACACATTCTTAACACTTTCCTTTTTGACAGTTATGATGTGGGCTAAAAGAGAACATCTCTGCCCCTGAAGGCCGTTGTTGAGGGTGTGAAAATACTCTCGATAAATGCTGAAAAGACTGTTATTAATAAAAACTTCTTTACGGATCGTATCCTCCTACTCTTGCCACATTCGTCATCGTTGAGATATAATTATTGAAGCCTCACCTGTTCAACATGGGGGTCGCACACAACGAGTCGTGAGGCTTTTAGTTGTAAAATGGACATAACGGAATACTCCGAACGCCAGAGGCTTTATAAAGTTGATGTTCACCAACTACACCATTATTCCAAGGTTTTTGTTATAAATGACACTTCGTTCTATATCGACTGCTTGCACGACCCTGACCCTTGGCTCTATTGCTCTGGTTTCTGATATGCTTTGAATGACGAGGGCGCAATTTGACCCAGCTGCTTCTCTCAACGTTTTTATAGCACTCTCCTGTCCTATTTTCCGGTGGCACCTGCTGCCAGCACCACCGCCGGTGGGTGCATTTCAACTCACGATAAGAGTTCAATCAGAATCCAAGATTCCAATCTTAGATCCACATTTACCGTTTTAATAATAACGAATATTAATATTCATAAAACAAATAATCAAAGCTTCAATAGTTTATATGTGGTCTATGGAATAGAATACTATATAAATTAATAAAAACAACACAGGTATAGGATCATCTTCAATTATTATCTACAAACAAAATATCGTCGTCCCGTATGTATTTACTATAAATTGCAAAAGAAGCATAGGGGGAAAAACATGCTATTATAGAGAAAAGAAACGCACCGTAGACTACATTTCAAAACAATTCTCTAGTCTAACTACCATGGACTGGCTGCAATCTTATTTATAATAAACGTAGACATGGGTACCCATATCAATATGGCACTGCAAGTTCCTAAAATATTATATTTTATTCGATGACGTTATAATGTTCACTATATGACTAGTAGTGCCGTTGCCTTGTGGCAGCATAGTACCCCCCCCCATATATATAATAGTAACAATAGATAGTTGTAGTAGCAACAGTAGCTAGTTAAGAAAGCATGTGGTCGTTCTTGGGAGAGACCAGGACATTGGCAGTAGAGTACAGATTTGAACACAGCGGTCCAAACTTTCGACCAGAGGACATTTTTTCATAATGGCCCAGTGTTTCATTCTCATCCTCCATCTTAGGCGCAGGTGCTTTGACAGACCGCATGGCACATTATGTGACCAACTAAGCAGAGAGAGCAGCATTATTTAACACAACATGCCAGACACCGACACAAACCAGATCAGTAGGCTACGAATGGCCAAAGTCAACAGAGCAGAAGTCGACAAAAATAGATTTTGGAACCGGCACGTTGAGCGTTCTATCCTAGATTCTCAAATGAAATGGAATATGCTAAGGACTTTTTATCTGCGCATCTGACTAAGGGCGCCTGACATATGAAGGGAGCATCTCTGTTTTCTGCTGCGGATCAAATGGCCACCCCTCCTCTATCCTCCTCCATCCACACGCTTGGCTGGGACTCCTGTGCAACGCCCATTGTTCAACCTTAATTACACGCAGTCATATGAAACTAACAAACTCCCAGTAAAGCAAGTTAACCTAAATTATTCAGTGGATGGTCAGACAGAATAAAATTGACAAAACAGTGATAAAAACATGAATAGTGGTCAACTGCGTAATAGCAAGGTAACGGCGACTGATGTCGACATAATATAGTCCAAAGAGAAGGTGATACCGAATCAAATAAAGTGAAAGAGCACTGTGCACATTGAACACAAGCAGCTGTGTTTCAAGATCAATGCGGATTTACGTTGTTTAGATTAGGTTTGCCGGAAACACAATGACCAACTCTACGCGCACACAAGCAGAGTCACAGCTACAAGCGCTTAAATATCACCCGATATTCTAAAAGTGAGCGCCATAGTTGACTAATTCAGAGTACTCGCAATGATGTTGAGTATGCTAAATAGATATATAGATAGATTTATCTGTTTCTCTTTCAATAAAAGCGTATTCTCCCAAATGCAGTAATGTCAACACATACACGTCAGCTTGTGGGAGCCTAATTGCATCAACAAGGAAACATCAATGCAGGACAGGAAGTGATACACTTTTCCACACAAAAACATATCCTAGTCCAAAACAGGCAACCTTGATTGGCAAATGGCTGTTGCATTCTATACATTGAGAAACATGAGCTACAGACCGTCTCCTACTAGTGAGAAATATGAAAAATAAAACAATATATTTATCAAGTCCTGACAACACTCACTCCATCCTCTTTGGGTTCCAAATTCAAATGCATGATAATGCAACGACTCAGAAACGAATGGCTATACAAAGTTGTAAAAAAAACATGAATACTTTGGCATCATAAACAATCAGTTGTTATAGATTTGCTGTAGAATATGCAGTGTAAAACATTTTTTAGAGCATGTTATTACCTGAATCACTGAATATTTCCTTAGTATTTTCTCTGTACGTCTTGCTTTTGTTTTGAGTGAGTTCGGTTCGTTGTCAAGTAGTTTGGTGGACGGTTGTCAAGTAGTTTGGTGGACGATGTCCTCCGTTACAGCTCAAATACAATCTGATTCTAGTCCCGTAGCCTTTAATATCCAAATTTCATTCCGTGAAACGCCAGCGCAGGACGGCCTCCTGAAAATGGCGACAGCGCGGAGTTCCAGATCTGAGGCGTTAAATGTTACTTGTTTGCAAGCAAAAAGCATGGCTTAATTTGCCTTTGTCAGCGAGAAAACGTAATATTGACTTACCTTTCCTACATGAGCCATTATCCCCCCCACCCCCCACCTCTTTCCTCCCTCCGCCCTTTGCCATGACATCACGGAGGCAGTAGTAAAACCGAGAGCATCATATGGGCAGGGCTTTAGGTTGCCCCACTATAATTCAGTGTACCCTACTCTCTCTCGCTCTCTGCTTCTCCACACACACACACACACACACACACACACACACACACACACACACACACACACACACACACACACACACACACACACACACACACACACACACACACACACACACACACACACACACACACACACACACACACACACACACACACACACACACACACTTTGATATGCATTAATAAGCTTTTATTACAAATATATACAGTACCTGTTAAAAGTTTGGACACACCTACTCATTCAAGATTTTTTTTTTTTTACTATTCTCTACATTGTAGAATAATAGTGAAGACATCAGAACTATGAATTAACATTTATGGAATCATGTAGTAACCAAAAAAGTGTTTCAAAAAAAAGATTCTTCAAAGTAGCCAAATTTGCCTTGATGACAGCTTTGCGCACTCTTGGCATTCTCTCAACCAGCTTCATGAGGTAGTCACCTGGAATACATTTCAATTAACAGGTGTGAATTTTTAAAAGTTCATTTGTGGAATTTATTTTGTTCTTAATGGGTTGGAGCCAATCAGTTGTGTTGTGACAAGGTATGGGTGGTATACAGAAGATAGCCCTATTTGGTAAAATACCAAGTCCATATTATGGCAAGAACAGCTCAAATAGGCAAAGAGGAATGACAGCCCATCATTACTTTAAGACATGAAGGTCAGTCAATCCAGAAAAGGTCAAGAAGTTTGAAAGTTTCTTCAATTGCAGTCGTAAAAACCTTAAAGTGCTATGATGAAACTGGCTCTCATGAAGACGGCCACAGGGAAGGAAGACACAGAGTTACCTCTGCTGAAGAGGATAAGTTCATTAGAGTTAGAAATGGCAGCCCAAATAAATGCCTCACAGAGTTCAAGTAACAGACACATCTAAACATCAACTGTTCAGAGGAGACTGCGTGAATCACGCCTTCATTGTCGAATTGCTGAAAAGAAACCACTACTAAAGGACACCAATAATAAGAAGAGACTTGCTTGGGCCAAGAAACACGAGCAATGGACATAGACCGGTGGAAATCTGTCCTTTGGTCTGATGAGTCCAAATTCGAGATTTTTGGATCCAACTACCATGTCTTTGTGAGATGCAGAGTAGGTGAAAGGATGATCTCTGCATGTGTAGTTCCCACCGTGAAGCATGGAGGAGGAGGTGTGATGGTGTGGGGGTGCTTTGCTGGTGACACTGTCAGTGATTTATTTAGAATTCAAGGCACAATTAACCAACATGGCTACCACAGCATTCTGCCACAATACACCATCCCATCTGGTTTGCTCTTAGTGGGACTACCATTTGTTTTTCAACAGGACGATGACCCAACACATACCTCCTGGTTGTGTACCGTTGACTCTGTACTGGTACCCCCTGTATATAGCCCCGCTATTGTTATTTACTCCTGCTCTTTAATTATTTGTTATTCTTTTCCTTTTTTAGGGATTTTCTTAACACAGCATTGTTGGTTAAGGGCTTGTAAGTAAGCATTTCACTGTAAGGTTGTATGTGACAAATAAAATTTGATTTGATTTGTAAGGGCTATTTGACCAAGAAGGAGAGTGATGGAGTGCTGCCTCAGTTAACCTGGCCTCCACAATAACCCAACCTAATTCCAATTGAAATGGTTTGGGATGAGTTGGACCGCAGAGTGAAGGAAAAGCAGCCAACAAGAGTGTGCAAATCTGTCATCCAGGCAAAGGGTGGCTATTTTGAAGAATCTAAAATATATTTTGATTTGTTTTACACTTTTTTTGGTTACTACATGATTCCATATGTGTTATTTCATAGTTTTGATGTCTTCACTATTATTCTACAATGTAGAAAATAGCAAAAAATAAAGAAAAACCCTTGATTGAGTAGGTGTGTCCAAACTTTTTACTGGTACTGTATATATTATAATTCAAGTAGCCTAGTAATTGAACAATTATTTCACTTTTATATGATCCTGTGCATTTCCAATCAGGGAGGATAAAGTCGGAGGCCATGAGCTTTATGTTGGCTTTACTAGGGAACAACCAACAACCAACAACCAACCCCAGAAGGCTCTTCTTTTCCTCCTGGAGATAAATCTCTGATACTCCATAAAAGCATGCATACGTTAAAGCTGTCATCTACCCCCCCTCCCCCTTCCTCAGAGGTGGTACTGTCCAATAACTCACACAATGGACACTTTTCTCATGCAGGGAATTAATGTATGCCCTGAGTTAGTATGTATAGCAGGGGATGACGGCATCTCATTTGTTAGTTTGGAGTGCATATGGAAAGTGGTTCTTGAAAACACAGAGAGAGTAAGTCTCCATGGAAAATCGCAGAAGCACAGCATAGGTAAAGACTTAAACGAAAACTAAATAGTGTTGTAGAATAGAAACATACAAATCATTTAGCTTCAAATAATTATAACACACGATGGTAGATCTTTAAAATCGATGAATAGTCCATAGTTTTTATTTCTGTCAAATAAAATCCATATATTGAGTGGCCAGTGAAACTTTGGCATATTTGTTCCAAAATCTCAGTGATGATCGCAGCTTTGTTGTGGCAGTGCATAAAAAGTTATATTTCTGTTTGGGCCACTTGGCATGGATAACATTCTGCTAATAGAGACATGTAAATATGTTAGCATTTAGCTACTTGGCATGGATAACATTCTGCTAATAGAGACATGTAAATATGTTAGCATTTAGCAACTTGGCATCACTCCCAAATGTTACATACGCCGTGGTTTGGCTTCGCTGTTTCGGGAACCATTAGTGAAAATGACAATCAATCATTACAATCCATTTGAAAATACTTCCCACAAATGCCATCCTTTGTCTGTTGTCTTCACGCCGTAGAATGTATAGGGAATATTCAAAAAGCCAACCTTCAGCTTTCAGAAATTCTATTAAATGCTTATCTCTTTGCAGCAGGGTCTTTTTTTTGCAATCCCATTGTTATGCATTGAAGCTGAAATCAATCACTGGTGTCCTGCACAGCGCATCAGTATGATTTCAGATGTGCGGCTCTGAGCAAGGCGTTCGTCAACACAACAGCGGCGACAAGAGAGTAAACAAAAGACAGAAACAAAAAAAATGTGCCTTTGCCTTTTGATCCAAGAAATAGAGGCCGCAGAAGCCAGGAGACAGGTGAAGGCCCGGGGCTTAAGTTCGTGGGACTAAATATAAACACTTTGCAAATTGTAAAGAATCACATTCTTGAGAACACACACACACACAGTGAGAAGGCTACAGTAAGTTTGAACTTGTCCCGTATCTCTTCAGGACCCCAGACAGCTCCTTTGCCATCGAGCCCACTATGGTTTCAGGACCATGGACAGCAGTGTGTGCTGAATAGGCTTGTTCTGTAAAACTTGAATTGTCTTTGGAGCCTATGACAAGCTCGACAACATACACCAGATGACCAAAAGTATATGGTATATGCTCATTGAACATTGAATCTCATTCCAAAATCATGGGCATTAATATGGAGTTGGTCCCCCCACAACCGTAAGGCTCTCCAGAGAGTAGTGAGGTCTGCACAACGCATCACCGGGGGCAAACTACCTGCCCTCCAGGACACCTACACCACCCGATGTTACAGGAAGGCCATAAAGATCATCAAGGACAACAACCACCCGAGCCACTGCCTGTTCACCCCACTATCATCCAGAAGGCGAGGTCAGTACAGGTGCATCAAAGCTGGGACCGAGAGACTGAAAAACAGCTTCTATCTCAAGGCCATCAGACAGTTAAACAGCAACCACTAACATTGAGTGGCTGCTGCCAACACACTGACTCAACTCCAGCCATTTTAATAATGGGAATTGATGGGAAATTATGTAAAATATATCACTAGCCACTTTAAACAATGCTACCTAATATAATGTTTACATACCCTACATTATTCATCTCATATGTATACGTATATACTGTACTCTATATCATCTACTGCATCCTTATGTAATACATGTATCACTAGCCACTTTAACTATGCCACTTTGTTTACATACTCATCTCATATGTATATACTGTACTCGATACCATCTACTGTATCTTGCCTATGCTGCTCTGTACCATCACTCATTCATATATCTTTATGTACATATTCTTTATCTCCTTACACTTGTGTATAAGACAGTAGTTTTGGAATTGTTAGTTAGATTACTTTTTGGTTATTACTGCATTGTCGGAACTAGAAGCACAAGCATTTCGCTACACTCGCATTAACATCTGCTAACCATGTGTATGTGACAAATAAAATTTGATTTGATGATTTGATTTGATTTTGCTGCTATTACAGCCTCCACTCTTCTGGGAAGGCTTTCCACTAGATGTTGGAACATAGCTGCTATAACAGCCTCCACTCTTCTGGGAAAGCTTTCCACTAGATGTTGGAACATTGCTGTTATAACAGCCTCCACTCTTCGGGGAAAGCTTTCCACTAGATGTTGGAACATTGTTGCTATAACAGCCTCCACTCTTCTGGGAAAGCTTTCCACTAGATGTTGGAACATTGCTGTTATAACAGCCTCCACTCTTCTGGGAAGGCTTTCCACTAATGTTGGAACATTGCTGCTATAACAGCCTCCACTCTTCTGGGAAGGCTTTCCACTAGATGTTGGAACATTGCTGCGGTGACTTGATTCCATTCATCCACAAGAGCATTAGTGAGGTCGGGCACTGATGTAGGGCAATTAGGCCTAGCTCGCATTCGACGTTCCAATTAATCCCAAAAGTGTTCGGTGGAGTTGAGGTCAGGGCAATGTGCAGACCAGTCAAGTTCTTCCATACCGATCTCGACAAACCATTTATGTATGGACCACGCTTTATGCACGGGGGCATTGTCATGCTGAAACAGGACAGGGCCTTCTCCAAACCACAAAGTTGGAAGCACAGAATTGTCTCGAAAGTTATTGTATGTGTAGTGTTAAGCTTTCTCTTCAATGGAACTAAGGGGCCTACCAGACCATTATTCCCCCTCCACCAAACTTTACAGTTGGCACTATGTATTTGGGCAGGTAGCATTCTAATGACCTCCACCAAACCCAGATTTGTCCGTCCGACTGTCAGATGGTGTAATGTATCACTCCAGAGATCCACTGCTCCAGAGTCCAATGGCAGCGAGCTTTACATCACTGTAGCCGACACTTGGCATTGAGCATGGTGATCTTAGGCTTGTGTACAGTTGCTCGGCCATGGAAATCCATTTCATGAAGCTCCCGACTTGTGCTGACGTTGCTTCCAGATGCAGTTTGGAACTCAGTAGTGAGTGTTGCAACCGAGGACAGACCATTTTTACGCGCTATGCGCTTCAGCACTCAGCGGTCCTACTCTGTGAGCTTGTGTGGCCTACCACTTCGTGGCTGATCCGTTGTTGCTCCGAGACATTTGCACTTCACAATAACAGCACTTACAGTTGACTGGGGCAGCTTTAGCAGGCCAGACATTTGACAAACTGACTTGTTGGAAAGGTGGCATCCTATGACGGTGCCACGTTGAAAGTCACTGAGCTCTTCAGTAAGGCCATTCTACTGCCAATGTTTGTCTATGGAGATCGCATGGCTGTGTGCTCGATTGTATACACCTGTCAGCAGCAGGTGTGGCTGAAATAGCCAAATCCACTAATTTGAAGAGGCGTCCACATACTTTTGTACATCTTGCAACAAAGGCTAAATTACTTTTGTCTATTGATGTGTACAATATTAGCACCATCAGTTTATACCCTAAATATGGTTTCATGTAAATAGCCTATCATTGTCTTATTATTCCTTTAAAATGGCCTCATTGATCTGATCACATATCTTTTGCTTTGTTCATAGTGATACCCTAATCCAAACTTTTATTTTGTAAACCCGCGGGTTTTCGGACATTTTTTCCTGAAGAACAGCTCCATATTTTTTTTCCAAAACTCAAGGACCCCGAGCAGTTCCCCGGTTACCAGCTGGTAACTTTTTTCTTCAACCGATTGTTAAAAGTTTCGCTGCAGATGGCCTCGACAATGGTCACGTGACAAGCCCATGGTCGGTATTAAATATTGCATATGGTGGCAGCTGAAGGAGGAGGTGGGGAGTCCCGACTCATAGAAGTCCCTGGACAGATGGAACAAGCTGATATACAAGAAGAGAAAAGTTTTAATATGCTTGCAGCCTGGGATGGCATTGTCCCCAAGGTAGGCTACTGAGCCACACGTCACCGGGGAATACACTGGCCTTTGCCTGGGGAAAGTCTACCGGAAGGTCTCGGGAGTTTAGATTTCGGTTATTCGAAGGATTAGGCTATTCAGTAGCCTATTTAGAAATAAAATAGAATAATATCGGAAATTGTGTTTGTTTTGTTTTCGTGTGCATCAACTGTTGTTTTAAACTAGCAAAAGGAACACATTTTTTCTCTCGGAGTAAATCAAACTAGACTATATTTCCAGAATAATAAAACGTAAATTGAAGTGAAACCGGTCTTCCAGACTTTTTGAGAGAAATTATTTTGAATTTAAATTAAATTATTACATTATTGTTACTATCATGACCCTATAGGCCTAGGCATAAAAACAAATAAATTATAATTATAATGCAACAAATTGACGCAAAAATGTCAGCTACACAAACAAAAAAAGCTCAGTAGGCTAAACTCATTATCAAGACTATTTAATTGAGTTTTAATCAAGTGTCTCCAACTCTTGCATAGGAATCTCGAAAATCACAAACAGCAGTACTTTCATCACACAAACAACTCGCTATAAAACACATGTTCAATCCAAGTACCTGTCAATGGGAAAAAATAATATTAGTTGACTAACCTATAAAAGTGAGACACAGCTTCATATCTGCGGTACCCTACTATCCCACGCGCGACCGTCAATTACTGAGAAGTTAACTTCTCCGGAAAAAAGTTCCAGCAAACTTCGTTCAACTTGTAGGGGGATAGGGGGGGAGGGGTAATTTCAGCTAGCCCAAGCCAAACCAATCAGATGGGGCCGTACAAAGAAGGGTATTTGACTGTTGCCCTTAGCCAATCACAGCCGGTCACTCTCAGCTTTCAACAACAATGGCTATACAACTCCAACACAAAGAACATTTGGTATGATGGTCTGGTCTGGACATTTCACTACTGGCACACAAATACTCTGCATTCTATGGTGGAAACTTTAGTAAAAAAAAAACATTCAATTTTAAAAATGTTAACTTTACTTTCAAAGTCTCTTTGAGTAAGATCCTGACAAATATACACTATATATACAAAAGTATGTGGCCACCCCTTCAAATTAGTGGATTTGGATGACAGGTGTATAATACCGAGCACACAGCCATGCAATCTCCATTGACAAACATTGGCATTAGAATGGTCTTACTGAAGAGCTCAGTGACTTTCAATGTGGCACCATCATAGGATGCCACCTTTCCAGCAAGTCAGTTCGCTAAATTTCTGCCCTGCAAGAGCTGCCCAGGTCAACTGTAAGTTCTGCTTTGTGAAGTGGAAACGTCTAGGAGCAACATTGGCTCAGCCGTGAAGTGGTAGGCCACACAAGCATACAGAACAGAACCGCAGAGTGATGAAGCATCGTAGTGCGTAAAAATCATCTGTCCTCGGTTGCAACACTCAATACCGATTTTCAAACAGCCTCTGGAAGCAACTTCAGCACAAGAAATGGTAGTCGGAAGCTTCATGAAATGGGTTTCCATGGCCGAGCAGCCGTACACAAGCCTAAGATCACCATGCATAATGCCAAGCATCAGCTGGAGTGGTGAAAAGCTCGCCGCCATTGGACTCTGGAGCAGTGGAAACGCGTTTCACGCTTCACCGCCTGTCAGTCCGACGGACAAATCTGTGTTTGGCAGATGCCAGGAGAACGCTACCTGCCGGACTGCATACTGTAAAGTTTGGTGGATGAGGAATAACAGTCTGGGGCTGTTTTTCATGGTTCAGTCTAGGCCCCTTAGTTCCAGTGAAGGGAAATCTTAACGCTACAACATACAATGACAATCTATACTATTGTGTGCTTTTGTGGCTGAATGGAAGCAAGTCCCAGCAACAATGTTCCAACATCTAGTGGAAAGCCTTCCCAGAAGAGTGGAATCTGTTATAGCAGCGAAAAGGGGACCAACTCCATATTTAATGCCCATGATTTTGGACTGAGATGTTGTCTACTGTACATCCTTTTGGTGGTGTAGTGTGTATAGCCTGACTCACACTGCCACAATACCAACAACAATACACTAACACAGCTACTACTTCAGGATGATACAACATGGTAATGATGTCACCATGGGATTGATACTTTTGGTGGTGTAGTGTGTATAGCCTGACTCACACTGCCACAATACCAACAACAATACACTAACGCAGCTACTACTTCAGGATGATACAACATGGTAATGATGTCACCATGGGATTGATACTTTTGGTGGTGTAGTGTGTATAGCCTGACTCACACTGCCACAATACCAACAACAATACACTAACGCAGCTACTACTTCAGGATGATACAACATGGTAATGATGTCACCATGGGATTGATACTTTTGGTGGTGTAGTGTGTATAGCCTGACTCACACTGCCACAATACCAACAACAATACACTAACGCAGCTACTACTTCAGGATGATACAACATGGTAATGATGTCACCATGGGATTGATACTTTTGGTGGTGTAGTGTGTATAGCCTGACTCACACTGCCACAATACCAACAACAATACACTAACGCAGCTACTACTTCAGGATGATACAACATGGTAATGATGTCACCATGGGATTGATACTTTTGGTGGTGTAGTGTGTATAGCCTGACTCACACTGCCACAATACCAACAACAATACACTAACGCAGCTACTACTTCAGGATGATACAACATGGTAATGATGTCACCATGGGATTGATACTTTTGGTGGTGTAGTGTGTATAGCCTGACTCACACTGCCACAATACCAACAACAATACACTAACGCAGCTACTACTTCAGGATGATACAACATGGTAATGATGTCACCATGGGATTGAAGCTGAGTTTTCATCCCATCCTCACTGAACCACCACCATTGCAGTTTATTGATGTTCTTGTTCTCTACCTTTCCCCCCTTGTTATTCACCTAGTCCCGGTAAAGAGGGGTCTTCTACGAAGCAGGTTCAAATGAGTTAGCCTGCTAATTTACCTAAATGTTCGGAAAAAAACATTGTATTTATTATAATTTTTTGTTGTTGAAAGATTACACTTAAATATTGCATGGTATAAATGACTCAACAATACAAAACACATATCTACGGTTACGAGTATTTCCTTAACAAGCACATATAGAGAACGTTCCCTAAGTGTGTCATTACGCCATGTCTCAATACTGATAGGAATAGGATCGAAAGAAAAGCAGTGCTGTTCTCGGATCAGCTTTCTCTAGTCAAGTCTTCCTTTTGCACGATAAATATTCCACAATACTGAAGACGGATCAGCTCCTATCCTAGAGAGATATTACCACCAATTGCTGCAAATATTGAGGTGGCTTATTCAAAATGCTTACCCTAGATGCACCCAATCAAGATTTGGCACATCGCTGAGCACAGATTGTTACACATCATGACATATATTGAGGCTAAAGTTACAGACAGTAGCCCAGAATTAGCTAAATAGAATTCAATTGACTGAACCTAACATTTATTTCAACGTAATTGAAATATATAGGCCTACACAGCCTATAATGTATTCATCGTTTGCAGTCATCTCGGTTTTCATTTGAAGCATCGTTTAATTCTTCACTTGTTTATAACAATTGAAAAGACATTAGCAACTTTGTAGGCTATTTGTAGTCAACTTCGTTCTGAAGTTATTTAGCGGTCACAGAGATACACTTCTTGATTCTGTGTTTAACGGATAGGGATGCCTAAAGGGTAAATAAGCATCTAGCTGTCCTGTTCTATGAGTAGTCTGAAGCAGTCGTTAAATAATGAGCGTGTTCAAGTGCAACTTTAGTACCAACGGTTTGGGGAACAGCTCGGCCACCAACGATAGCCTACATCGTAACATGGTGCTAACGATCATCTTAATGCTACCAAGGCTCTGAGACAAGAGGGGCCCGGCTCTATATTTCAGATAAATTATGACTAAAATACATATACTTTTTATAGTGTTTCAGTAAAATATCAGTGACATGATGACATGGCACAGCTTCAAAACCGGTTCACACGCTGCCTGCCATATGAGTCATTTCGATGCTTGCTTTCATGCAGCACAGTGTGAAGAACAAGAATCCAATTGATGCATATTGAATAAATCATATTCTCTCTTATTTGACTGTCTGACTTCACAGTTTATATTTCTCTATAGTATAGTTTTCCATATTCTTTATATTCCTAGAGCAGACACAATAAGCTAATTCCAGGCCTTGTTTATGCACTCTGTCTGTCGGGGACAGCGCCTCCCTCCTAGATAATAATGTCCTCTGTACATAGCCTTGTCTCAATGCCCCCTAGCCAGCGTTGCTATGGTGAAAAAATAGAAAGCACATGTAATGGATTCACTGCTTATTAAATTTGCTTTCTCGGCATGGCTCACAAAGAGAGACTCTCATTTTAAAAGAGTGCTGGCCTCACTAATGCCACCAGAAGTTTCTTTCTGAGGGAGCCAGACACTCCCGCTGTATTCTTCCTGAGCACTACACACTCATTAACCTATTAACGTTAGGCACCCCCTCCTCCCTTCCCCCTCTTCCCCCTCCTCCTATTCCCTCTTCCATCTCCCCCTCCCCCTGTCCCCTCTCCAGCCAGCCTTTCACCCTGCTCTCTGATATCCCTGTCCCCTCTCCAGCCAGGCTTTTCACCCTGCTCTCTGATATCCCTGTCCCCTCTCCAGCCAGGCTTTTCACCCTGCTCTCTGATATCCCTATCCCCTCTCCAGCCAGGCTTGTCACCCTGCTCTCTGATATCCCTGTCCCCTCTCCAGCCAGGCTTTTCACCCTGCTCTCTGATATCCCTGTCCCCTCTCCAGCCAGGCTTTTCACCCTGCTCTCTGATATCCCTGTCCCCTCTCCAGCCAGGCTTTTCACCCCGCTCTCTGATATCCCTGTCCCCTCTCCAGCCAGGCTTTTCACCCTGCTCTCTGATATCCCTGTCCCCTCTCCAGCCAGGCTTTTCACCCTGCTCTCTGATATCCCTGTCCCCTCTCCAGCCAGGCTTTTCACCCTGCTCTCTGATATCCCTGTCCCCTCTCCAGCCAGGCTTTTCACCCTGCTCTCTGATATCCCTGTCCCCTCTCCAGCCAGGCTTTTCACCCTGCTCTCTGATATCCCTGTCCCCTCTCCAGCCAGGCTTTTCACCCTGCTCTCTGATACCCCTGTCCCCTCTCCAGCCAGGTCCCCTCTCCAGCCAGGCTTTTCCCTGTCTCTGATATCCCTGTCCCCTCTCCAGCCAGGCTTTTCACCCTGCTCTCTGATATCCCTGTCCCCTCTCCAGCCAGGCTTTTCACCCTGCTCTCTGATATCCCTGTCCCCTCTCCAGCCAGGCTTTTCACCCTGCTCTCTGATATCCCTGTCCCCTCTCCAGCCAGGCTTTTCACCCTGCTCTCTGATATCCCTGTCCCCTCTCCAGCCAGGCTTTTCACCCTGCTCTCTGATATCCCTGTCCCTTTTCTTAATAACCATGAAGTCACTATAGACCTGGCTGCAGAACTCTGACGTGCCCTACAGCTACCTGGGAGTCTGTACGATAAAGACACAAAAGTTCAAACAAATGACACAGAGAAGTGCATGAAATAGAAGAATTAACAAAACCCAGTCGAGGGAAAAATGACCCCTGTGAGAATTCATCCTCATTATGCAATATCCTTGAGATTCTTGTTATGGTGTAATCTGATGCTTTCCCAGAAAAAGTTCCCAGAATATTTGTTAGGTGGGGGTAAAAGTTCTCATAACATGAAAAAGTGTTCAGTCGTGATGACGATTATAGAATGTTTGTATAAAACATTCACCTGATATTGCAAAAACGTTCCTAGAACACATTTAATCTGTTCTTTATTGCTTCCCAGAATGGCTTCATTAAGTTGTGGGAACAGTCTGGTGGGAACATTGTGGGGACATCACAAAATACTGTATATGTTCCCAAAACACAAAAACTGTCCAGTTGTGAGGATGATTCTATAATGTTTATTTTAGGGTGCAAAAAAACCATTCACCTGATATTACCAGAACGTTCACAGGACACATTTCGTCTGTTCTTTAAAGTTTCCCAAAACGTTTCATTAAGTTGTGGGAACATTGTGGGGATATGACGACAGATAGGTTCCCAAAACACTAAAAGTGTCCAGTTGTGCTGATATTCATATACTGTTTGTCTCACGGTGCAGAAACATTCATTTGATGTTGATATGGTGACCACTGGCTTATTTTTCATGATCTAAAAAGAAAAAGTTGTAAGGACAGACCCTGGGAGATGAGAAGCAAGTACAGGGAGTGAATATTTAATGAATGACAGACATGAAAACAAAACAAGGACTGCGTCTGGACAAGGGGAACATAACGACATTAATGCAGACACGGGGATGAAACTGAGGAACAGACAGATATAGGGGAGGCAATCAATAAGTGATGGAGTCCAGGTGAGTCCAATGAAGCGCTGATGCGCGTAACATTGGTGACAGGTGTGCGTAATGACGGGGAGCGGTGTGACAAAAGTGATCCTAGATCAGCACTCGTTGTCTTGGATACCTTGTAAATATGTCCCAGAAGTACACAGCATATAAAGAGGATGGGTGAAGGGATGGTGAATAACCCAGTTACCAGTATATCACCGGGTTAGTTATGTCTAAAGGGGAATAAAAAAGGCAGCATTGAATTCCTGATTGACCATACTGCCATGGCTATGTTCTGAAAGAAATATCTTTTAGAGAGTTTTCCTTGTGGTGCAAAAAAAAACTGTCTTGAGAACTTAACATTGCATGTTCAAACCCCAAATATGCAGATTGTGAACATATGAAGTGTAAAAAAAAATATGGTTGTGTTTGTGTGATTAAAAGCTCTTCCAATGTCCTATGAATGAAATGAAAATGCTATGTGTCACTATATCACCTACAATACAGTCCTCAAATTCAAATTACCATTAAATCTGGAGAGAAACATATTGGGGATATATTCCAATCTGCTTTAATTCGAATGTTGTGGTAATATTAGGTCAAACTTAAATATAACATTTTCTAAATGTTCTTGAAATCTTCCGAGGACCTCCGAGGAAAGGTGAAATGTACAGTATATTCCGTGAACATCAATGGAATATTATGTTAAACCTAAAAACAAAAGGCCTCCCGAGTGTTGCAGCGGTCTAAAGCCCTGCAGTGCTTGAGGCATCACTATAGATCCGGGTTTGATCCGGGTTAAGCGAGCAGTGTGTCAAGAAGCAGTGCGTCTTGGGCAGGGTCGTGTTTTGGAGGAGGCATGGCTCTCGACCTTTGCCTCTGCTGAGTCCGTACGGGAGTTGCAGCGATGGGACAAGACTGTAACTACCAATTGGATGTCACAAAATTGTGGTTGAAAAAAACCCATTTCAAACTAAAACAAATATTCTATGAATGTCATAAAAGCAGACTTATTTAATTCATAAAATACTATGGGAATGCCCTGTGCAACCTAACTTAAACATTGTATGAATGTCATCACAACTGAGTATTTTTTTATATTTTGGGAACTTATCTCTTGAAATGTACCCAATTAAATGTTCTGGGAACCTTTAAAGAACAGACATTATGGGAAAGAAATGTGTTCTGGGAACGTTATGGTAACATCAGGTGAATCATTTTTTGCACCTTAAAATTAACATTGTAGAATCTTCAGCACATCTGGAACATTTTTGTGTTTTGGGAACACATTTTTAATGATGTCCCCACAATGTTCCCATCAGACTGTTCCCAGAACGTAATGAAACATTCTGGGAACCACTAAAGGACAGACAAAATGTGTTTATAGGAATGTTCTTACAACATCAGGTGAATGTTTTATTCAAATATTCTATAATCATCGCCACGAATGGACAGTTTTTGTGTTATGAGAACATTTGCCGCGATCTAACGGATGTTCTGGGAACTTTCACAGAACCAATTTTGGTTTGCTGGGAAAACATTACTGCAACATTGTGTTACTACATTACCTGGAAACCTAATGGGAACTTTTGGTGAATCTTCTTCTGTGGTTGTTACAGATTTTGTGCACAACATTTTATTGAATGCTAAGGAGAACTTTCCAAGGACATTTCATTTAAAGCGTTTTTGATTAAACAATCCTAATGCTAAGATAAAGTCCTAACGAGAACTTAATGGGAATCTTAGCACATTTTCTTTGAATGTTCCCGATTTGCTGGGATGAAAATGTAAAGTAAGTTTTGGGAATAGTAGGGATGAAAACAAAACGCTCACTGATACACTCAAAGCAATTGAGAATACAAAGCACATTTTTCTCATTGAATAGGTTATGTTTGCAACTAGAATAGGCCTAAATATGATTGTGGGTTGTACGACAGACGAGATCAAGAATAAAGACCTCAAAGCAATTTTCTCGTCAGACTTTGTGGAACCAAAGTGCAGTAGAATGAGGCTGAGACGATGACACAACACAGCAGAAGGCCCTGGTCTCACAGATGGACTACTAGCACTGGGCCTTGGAAAATCATGCTCTTTGCCTTATGAAAACAATCAGAGGTATAACATGATGACTTTATTGTGCCCTCGCTCTCTCCCACCCCTCACTCCCTCCGTTCTTACTCTCTCTCCGTCTATGTCTCACTCTCACGCCCACTAGGCCTCTCTTCAATTTCCATGGTGCTGGAGATGAGATAATACTCGTTCTTGTTCAATCTGATAAAACCCAGCTAAGCATGTCGCTATGGAGACCTAATAAATAGATGTGAGAAGAGAAGCTGTATTTTTGCATAAGATATGCAAAAAATATTCATTGTCTGTTTACTTTCTATCTGTTTATATTAGTATCAGAGTTCCTCCCCATAAAGCTCCTTGCCAGCATACCCAGACGTTTTTAACATGCTAAAGAAAACATATGCCTCTAGCCTTTAATTATTTCCACTACACTCTCTCATGTATGAGTTTTATGATTTTATAACACACACACACACACACACACACAAGTTTGGTCTGGTACACTATATGGCGCCAGGAATACTGTACGACATCACTGTCCCGAGACCACAACTACATCACTGTCCCCAGACCTCAACTACATCACTGTCCCCAGACCTCAACTACATCACTGTCCCCAGACCTCAACTACATCACTGTCCCGAGACCAATACTACATCACTGTCCCCAGACCACAACTACATCACTGTCCCCAGACCTCAACTACATCACTGTCCCGAGACCACAACTACATCACTGTTCCCAGACCACAGCTACATCACTGTCCCCAGACCACAACTACATCACTGTCCCGAGACCAATACTACATCACTGTCCCGAGACCAATACTATACCACTGTCCCCAGACCACAACTACATCACTGTCCCCAGACCACAACTACATCACTGTCCCCAGACCACAACTACATCACTGTCCCCAGACCACAACTACATCACTGTTCCCAGACCACAACTACATCACTGTCCCGAGACCACAACTACATCACTGTCCCCAGACCTCAACTACATCACTGTCCCCAGACCTCAACTACATCACTGTCCCCAGACCACAACTACATCACTGTCCCCAGACCTCAACTACATCACTGTCCCGAGACCAATACTACATCACTGTCCCCAGACCACAACTACATCACTGTCCCCAGACCACAACTACATCACTGTCCCGAGACCACAACTACATCACTGTCCCCAGACCACAACTACATCACTGTCCCCAGACCACAACTACATCACTGTTCCCAGACCACAACTACATCACTGTCCCCAGACCACAACTACATCACTGTCCCCAGACCACAACTACATCACTGTTCCCAGACCACAACTACATCACTTTTCCCAGACCACAACTACATCACTGTCCTGAGACCACAACTACATCACTGTCCCGAGACCACAACTACATCACTGTTCCCAGACCACAACTACATCACTGTCCCGAGACCAATACTACATCACTGTCCCGAGACCAATACTATACCACTGTCCCCAGACCACAACTACATCACTGTCCCCAGACCACAACTACATCACTGTCCCCAGACCACAACTACATCACGGTCCCCAGACCACAACTACATCACTGTTCCCAGACCACAACTACATCACTGTCCCGAGACCACAACTACATCACTGTCCCCAGACCTCAACTACATCACTGTCCCGAGACCAATACTACATCACTGTCCCAAGGCCACAACTACATCACTGTCCCCAGACCACAACTACATCACTGTCCCCAGACCTCAACTACATCACTGTCCCGAGACCACAACTACATCACTGTTCCCAGACCACAACTACATAACTGTCCCCAGACCACAACTACATCACTGTCCCGAGACCACAACTACATCACTGTCCCCAGACCACAACTACATCACTGTCCCCAGTCCACAACTACATCACTGTCCCAAGACCACAACTACATCACTGTCCCGAGACCACAACTACATCACTGTCCCCAGACCTCAACTACATCACTGTCCCGAGACCAATACTACATCACTGTCC
This sequence comes from Oncorhynchus masou masou, assembly GCF_036934945.1. Taxonomy (NCBI): domain Eukaryota; kingdom Metazoa; phylum Chordata; class Actinopteri; order Salmoniformes; family Salmonidae; genus Oncorhynchus; species Oncorhynchus masou. Next base: position 9,498,068 of record NC_088229.1, on the reverse strand, counting down.
CGAGACCACAACTACATCACTGTCCCCAGACCACAACTACATCACTGTCCCCAGACCACAACTACATCACTGTCCCCAGACCACAACTACATCACTGTCCCGAGACCAATACTACATCACTGTCCCGAGACCACAACTACATCACTGTCCCCAGACCAATACTATACCACTGTCCCCAGACCACAACTATGTCACTGTCCCCAGACCACAACTACGTCACTGTCCCCAGACCACAACTACGTCACTGTCCCCAGACCACAACTACATCACTGTCCCCAGACCACAACTACATCACTGTTCCCAGACCACAACTACATCACTGTTCCCAGACCACAACTACATCACTGTTCCCAGACCACAACGACAACCTGCTCCCCCTAGTCCAGCCCTCCCTCCCTGCCTGCTGCCTGCTGCCTCACTGGCCACTGGCTACCTGTACACCCCCCCCTCCCCTCCCTGCCTGCTGCCTGCTGCCTCACTGGCCACTGGCTACCTGTACACCCCCCCCCTCCCCTCCCTGCAGGAGCAGGTGGGACAAATATGAGTCCTGAGCAGCGGGAAATACAGGCAGCATTCCACAAACAAGACCTGATTACAATGACAAAGGCTGCCACACTTTTGGGTGGAACTTGCAGCAATTCAAGGCTGCTGGGGCCATTGAGCGAGGGGCATACTTAATGGGCTTTGTGTGAGAAGACAAGTGCCTGGGTTTCTGGGCCCAGCTGTCACTGGGGAGAAAATCACACTTTCTTTCTCGTTCTTCCTTATTTTCTTCATGTATATTTTCTATGGTTAGTTAGTTAGTTGGTTAGTTAATTGGTTAGTTAGTTGGTTATTTAGTTAGCTAATTGGTTGGTTAGTTCATTGGTTGGTTGGTTAGTTAGTTGGTTGGTAAGTTCATTGGTTGGTTGGTTAGTTGGTTGGTTAGTTCATTGGTTGGTTAGTTAGTTCATTGGTTGGTTTGTTAGTTAGTTGGTTAGTTAGTTAGTTGGTTAGTTATCTAGCTAGTTTGTTAGTTAGCTGGTTAGTTAGTTGGTTAATTGGTTGGTTAGTTCATTGGTTGCTTAGTTAGTTGGTTCTACACCTTCTACACCTGCATTGCTTGCTGTTTGGGGTTTTAGGCTGGGTTTCTGTACAGCACTTTGAGATATCAGCTGATGTACGAAGGGCTATATAAATAAATGTTATTTGATTTGGTTAGTCGGTTAGTTAGTTAGTTGGTTGGTTTGTTAGTTAGTTGGTTAGTTAGTTGGTTAGTTAGCTTGTTAGTTAGTTGGTTAGTTAGTTGGTTAGTTAGTTGTTTGGTTAGTTAATTTGTTGGTTGGTTAGTTAGTTAGTTAGTTGGTTAGTTAGCTAGTGTGCTAGTTAGTTGGTTAGGTAATTGGTTGGTTAGTTAGTTAGTTGGTTGGTTAGTTAGTTAGTTGGTTAGTTAGTTGGTTAGTTAGCTCGTTAGTTAGTTGGTTAGTTAGTTAGTTGGTTAGTTAGTTAGTTGTTTGGTTAGTTAATTGGTTGGTTGGTTAGTTAGTTAGTTAGTTGGTTAGTTAGCTAGTGTGCTAGTTAGTTGGTTAGGTAATTGGTTGGTTAGTTAGTTGGTTGGTTGGTTAGTTGGTAATTGTTTAGTTGGTTAGTCAGTTAGTTAGTTAATTGGTTGGTTGGTTCATTGGTTGGTTGGTTAGTTAGTTGGCTGGTTGGCTAGTTAGTTGGTTGGCTAGTTAGGTTAGTTAGTTAATTGGTTGGTTAGTTAGTTGGTTAGTTAGTTAGTTGGTTGGCTAGTTAGTTCGTTGGTTGGTTAGTTAGCTAGTTTGTTAGTTGGTTAGTTAGTTAGTTGACAAAACAAGTGAAAGAAGAAAAACAACTACATGAGATCCTTCTTTTTCAGTTACACCCTTATACACCAGTGGAGGCTGCTGAGGGGAGGACAGCTCATAATAATGTCTTGAACGGCTCACATGGAATGGAATCTCAAACGCATGGAAACCATGTTTGATGTTGATACCACTCCACCCATTCCGGCTCCAGTCATTACCACAAGCCCGTCCTCCCCAATTAAGGTGCCATCAACCTCCTGTGATGCACACGCACACACACACACACACACACACACACACACACACACACACACACACACACACACACACACACACACACACACACACACACACACACACACACACACACACACACACACACACACACACACACACACACACACACACAAGACTGACTCTGCAGCAATTATTCAAACTCTTAAGCCCAGAGGGATAAATTACATTATTACATTTCACAAGTTAATTATGTGTGTGTGTGTGTGTAGTTACTAAGTGTTAGCTATCATGCATAATGCGCTAAAATATGGTCAGACATCAGGGATCATCAATCATCTCTTAATTTTCATAGCAGACTAAACAGTTTTTGTAATTGTAATGTATTTAAAGTTTTGAAAATTCAACTTTAAAATAGTTTACGTATGCAACTTGATCTCACTGACTAGTGTATCATACAGTACGACCAACAACAACAAAAAACTATGATGGGATTATGTCTTGCCAGTGAGAACGAATTAGACTTTTATAACAAAGGCAAGTACTCCTGAAGCAGAGCCATGACTCCGCCGTCCGACTTCATGTAAAGACGTGCTTCACAGTCTCCCAGCCACACAACAACATTACATGTGCTGCATGACTTATGGCAGTAACACTCTCACACATGAACAATACTGCATCACTGGAACACAGCAACACAAAGGCTGGTCGTGGTGCCTGTCCAGCGTTGGATGTTGTTTCACCTAATCTCTTTGATACGACAGTAGATCTGCTAAGCCCTAGAAAATCAGCTTAGCAGATGTCCTATAGTGTAGCTGGCTTGTTTAATGAGGCAAGAAAGAAAATGTTACATGAATGAGAGAAAGGATGGGATGGGGGGGTTGGTGGGGTTGGGGGGGTTGGGACCAAAGATTTGGTACGAGGCCTGAATCAGACATTAACTTGCACCAATCCCCTCCCCTGTCTTGACGCCAGACTTGCACACAGATAGACTCCCTCCCTCCCTCCCTCCCTCCCTCCCTCCCTCCCTCCCTCCCTCCCTCCCTCCCTCCCTCCCTCCCTCCCTCCCTCCCTCCCTCCCTCCCTCCCTCCCTCCCTCCTCCCTCCCTCCCTCTCTCTCTCTCTCTCTCTCTCTCTCTCTCCCTCAGACCCCTCCGTCCCTTCCTCCTTGTTCTCTCACATTTCTGACTACGCCCGACACCTGCATCCCCCGGGGGTCAGCAATAACACACTCACACCCCATGATCCATAATCTGACATGGTATTGGCTCTACCTATATGATGAACTGTGGAAGAATATGGGAGATCATCAGTGGTGCTTGCTGGAGGCCAGCTGGGTGCTCCAGAGCTCAGATGGAGAGCGAGGATAACGACTAATAACTACATGTCTGGTTCATATTGTGTGTATGGGGCAAGGGGGGGCTTGGAGGGGAAAGTGGTGGAGGGTTGATGGTGACAGAGGGTGGGGGTGTATGAGTCCTGAGTCTGAGTTGTCCTTTCCCTTCGGCTGATTAGAAAAGGGAGGAGGCGGAGAGTAAGGCATCTGTATGCAAATGACATTATGGTATAGGATGGTTTGGAGTGGAGATGGAATGAGTGGGTAAGGAGAGGGGTGAGATGTATGGATGGTATTGGGAGAGACCATCTAATACTGACATCTATTACTACCATCTAATACCCCCATCTAATACTACCATCTAATACTATCATCTCTTCATCTAATACTGCCATCTAATACTACCATCTCTTCATCTAATACCACCATCTAATACTACCATCTAATACTACCATCTCTTCATCTAATATTGTCATATAATACTACCATCTAATACTACCATCTCTTCATCGAATACTACCACCTAATACCACCATCTAATACTACCATCTAATATTACATCTCTTCATCTAATACTATCATCTAATACTACCACCTAATACTACCATCTAATACTACCATCTAATACTACCATCTCTTCATCTAATACTAACATTAAATACTACCATCTCTTCATCTAAAACCACCATCTCTTCAACTAATACTACCATCTCTTCATCTTATACTCCCATCTAATACTACCATCTCTTCATCTAATACTACCATCTAATTCTACCATCTCTTCATCTAATACTCCCATCTAATACTACCATCTCTTCATCTAATACTACCATCTAATTCTACCATCTCTTCATCTAATACTCCCATCTAATACTACCATCTCTTCATCTAATACTCCCATCTAATACTACCATCTCTTCATCTAATACTACCATCTAATACTACCATCTCTTCATCTTATACTCCCATCTAATACTACCATCTCTTCATCTAATACTACCATCTAATACTACCATCTCTTCATCTAAAACTACGATCTCTTCATCTAATACTACCATCTAATACTACCATCTCTTCATCTAAAACTACCATCTCTTAATCTAATACTACCATCTAATACTACCATCTCTTCATCTAATACTACCATCTAATACGACCATCTCTTCATCTAATACTACCATCTAATACTACCATCTCTTCATCTAAAACTACCAACTCTTCATCTAATACAACCATCTAATACGACCATCTCTTCATCTAATACTACCATCTAATACTACCATCTCTTCATCTAAAACTACAATCTCTTCATCTAATACTACCATCTAATTCTACCATCTCTTCATCTAATACTAACATTTAATACTAACTTCTCTTCATTTAAAACTACCATCTCTTCATCTAATACTACCATCTAATACTACCATCTCTTCATCTAATACTACCATCTAATACTACCATCTCTTCATCTAAAACTACCATCTCTTCATCTAATACTACCATCTAATTCTACCATCTCTTCATCTAATACTAACATTTAATACTAACTTCTCTTCATTTAAAACTACCATCTCTTCATCTAATACTACCATCTAATTCTACCATCTCTTCATCTAATACTACCATCTAATACTACCATCTCTTCATCTAATACTCCCATCTAATACTACCATCTCTTCATCTAATACTACCATCTAATACAACCATCTCTTCATCTAATACTACCATCTAATTCTACCATCTCTTCATCTAATACTACCATCTAATACGACCATCTCTTCATCTAATACTACCATCTAATACTACCATCTCTTCATCTAATACTACCATCTAATACTACCATTTCTTCATCTAATAGTACCATCTAATTCTACCCTCACTTCATCTAATACTACCTTCTAATACTACCATCTAATGCTACCATCTAATACTACCATCTCTTCATCGAATACTACCATCTAATACTACCATCTTTTCATCTAATACTACCATCTAATACTACCATCTCTTCATCTAATACTACCATCTACTTCTACCATCTCTTCATCTAATACTACCATCTAATTCTACCATCTCTTCATCTAATACTACCATCTAATTCTACCATCTCTTCATCTAAAACTACCATCTCTTCATCTAATAAAACCATCTAATACTACCATCTCTTCATCTAATACTACCATCTAATACCACCATCTCTTCATCTAAACCTACCATATCTTCATCTAATACTACCATCTAATACTACCATCTCTTCATCTAATACTACCATCTAATACTACCATCTAATACTACCATCTCTTCATCTAATACTACCATCTAATTCTACCATCTCTTCATCTAATACTACCATCTAATACCACCATCTCTTCATCTAAACCTACCATATCTTCATCTAATACTACCATCTAATACTACCATCTCTTCATCTAATACTACCATCTAATACTACCATCTAATACTACCATCTCTTCATCTAATACTCCCATCTAATACTACCATCTCTTCATCTAATACTACCATCTAATACTACCATCTCTTCATCTAATACTGCCATCTAATACTACCATCTCTTCATCTAATACTACCATCTAATTCTACCATCTCTTCATCTAATACTACCATCTAATTCTACCATCTCTTCATCTAATACTACCATCTAATACTACCATCTCTTCATCTAATACTACCATCTAATACTACCATCTAATACTACCATCTCTTCATCTAATACTCCCATCTAATACTACCATCTCTTCATCTAATACTACCATCTAATACTACCATCTCTTCATCTAATACTGCCATCTAATACTACCATCTCTTCATCTAATACTACCATCTAATTCTACCATCTCTTTATCTAATACTACCATCTAATTCTACCATCTCTTCATCTAATACTACCATCTAATTCTACCATCTCTTCATCTAAAACTACAATCTCTTCATCTAATACTACCATCTAATACTACCATCTCTTCATCTAATACTACCATCTAATACCACCATCTCTTCATCTAAACCTACCATATCTTCATCTAATACTACCATCTAATACTACCATCTAATACTACCATCTCTTCATCTAATACTACCATCTAATTCTACCATCTCTTCATCTAATTCTACCATCTAATACGACCATCTCTTCATCTAATACTACCATCTAATACTACCATCTCTTCATCTAATACTACCATCTAATACTACCATCTCTTCATCTAATAGTACCATCTAATTTTACCCTCACTTCATCTAATACTACCTTCTATTACTACCATCTAATACCCCCATCTAATACTACCATCTAATACTATCATCTTCATCTAATACTGCCATCTAATACTACCATCTCTTCATCTAATACCACCATCTAATACTACCATCTAATACTACCATCTCTTCATCTAATATTGTCATATAATACTACCATCTAATACTACCATCTCTTCATCGAATACTACCACCTAATACCACCATCTAATACTACCATCTAATATTACATCTCTTCATATAATTCTATCATCTAATACTACCACCTAATACTACCATCTAATACTACCATCTAATACTACCATCTCTTCATCTAATACTAAAATTAAATACTACCATCTCTTCATCTAAAACCACCATCTCTTCATTTAATACTACCATCTAATACTACCATCTCTTCATCTAATACTCCCATCTAATACTAACATCTCTTCATCTAAAACTACGATCTCTTCATCTAATACTACCATCTAATACTACCATCTCTTCATCTAAAACTACCATCTCTTAATCTAATACTACCATCTAATACTACCATCTCTTCATCTAATACTACCATCTAATACGACCATCTCTTCATCTAATACTACCATTTAATACTACCATCTCTTCATCTAAAACTACCAACTCTTCATCTAATACTACCATCTAATACGACCATCTCTTCATCTAATACTACCATCTAATACTACCATCTCTTCATCTAAAACTACCATCTCTTCATCTAATACTACCATCTAATTCTACCATCTCTTCATCTAATACTAACATTTAATACTAACTTCTCTTCATTTAAAACTACCATCTCTTCATCTAATACTACCATCTAATACTACCATCTCTTCATCTAATACTACCATCTAATACTACCATCTCTTCATCTAAAACTACCATCTCTTCATCTAATACTACCATCTAATTCTACCATCTCTTCATCTAATACTACCATCTAATACTACCATCTCTTCATCTAATACTCCCATCTAATACTACCATCTCTTCATCTAATACTACCATCTAATACTACCATCTCTTCATCTAATACTACCATCTAATACTACCATCTCTTCATCTAATACTACCATCTAATACTACCATTTCTTCATCTAATAGTACCATCTAATTCTACCATTTCTTCATCTAATAGTACCATCTATTCTACCCTCACTTCATCTAATACTACCTTCTAATACTACCATCTAATGCTACCATCTAATACTACCAACTAATACGACCATCTCTTCATCTAATACTACCATCTAATACTACCATCTCTTCATCTAATACTACCATCTAATACTACCATCTCTTCATCTAAAACTACCATCTCTTCATCTAATACTACCATCTAATTCTACCATCTCTTCATCTAATACTACCATCTAATACTACCATCTCTTCATCTAATACTCCCATCTAATACTACCATCTCTTCATCTAATACTACCATCTAATTCTACCATCTCTTCATCTAATACTACCATCTAATACGACCATCTCTTCATCTAATACTACCATCTAATACTACCATCTCTTCATCTAATACTACCATCTAATACTACCATTTCTTCATCTAATAGTACCATCTAATTCTACCCTCACTTCATCTAATACTACCTTCTAATACTACCATCTAATGCTACCATCTAATACTACCAACTAATACGACCATCTCTTCATCTAATACTACCATATAATACTACCATCTCTTCATCTAATACTACCATCTAATACTACCATCTAATACTAACATCTCTTCATCTAATACTCCCATCTAATACTACCATCTCTTCATCTAATACTACCATCTAATACTACCATCTCTTCATCTAATACTACCATCTAATACTACCATCTCTTCATCTAATACTACCATCTAATTCTACCATCTCTTCATCTAATACTACCATCTAATTCTACCATCTCTTCATCTAAAACTACCATCTCTTAATCTAATACTACCATCTAATACTACCATCTCTTCATCTAATACTACCATCTAATACGACCATCTCTTCATCTAATACTACCATCTAATACTACCATCTCTTCATCTAAAACTACCAACTCTTCATCTAATACTACCATCTAATACGACCATCTCTTCATCTAATACTACCATCTAATACTACCATCTCTTCATCTAAAACTACCATCTCTTCATCTAATACTACCATCTAATTCTACCATCTCTTCGTCTAATACTAACATTTAATACTAACTTCTCTTCATTTAAAACTACCATCTCTTCATCTAATACTACCATCTAATACTACCATCTCTTCATCTAATACTACCATCTAATACTACCATCTCTTCATCTAAAACTACCATCTCTTCATCTAATACTACCATCTAATTCTACCATCTCTTCATCTAATACTACCATCTAATACTACCATCTCTTCATCTAATACTCCCATCTAATACTACCATCTCTTCATCTAATACTACCATCTAATACTACCATCTCTTCATCTAATACTACCATCTAATACTACCATCTCTTCATCTAATACTACCATCTAATTCTACCATCTCTTCATCTAATACTACCATCTAATACGACCATCTCTTCATCTAATACTACCATCTAATACTACCATCTCTTCATCTAATACTACCATCTAATACTACCATTTCTTCATCTAATAGTACCATCTAATTCTACCCTCACTTCATCTAATACTACCTTCTAATACTACCATCTAATGCTACCATCTAATACTACCAACTAATACGACCATCTCTTCATCTAATACTACCATATAATACTACCATCTCTTCATCTAATACTACCATCTAATACTACCATCTAATACTACCATCTCTTCATCTAATACTCCCATCTAATACTACCATCTCTTCATCTAATACTACCATCTAATACTACCATCTCTTCATCTAATACTACCATCTAATACTACCATCTCTTCATCTAATACTACCATCTAATTCTACCATCTCTTCATCTAATACTACCATCTAATTCTACCATCTCTTCATCTAAAACTACCATCTCTTCATCTAATACTACCATCTCTTCATCTAATACTACCATCTAATACCACCATCTCTTCATCTAAACCTACCATATCTTCATCTAATACTACCATCTAATACTACCATCTCTTCATCTAATACTACCATCTAATTCTACCATCTCTTCATCTAATACTACCATCTAATACGACCATCTCTTCATCTAATACTACCATCTAATACTACCATCTCTTCATCTAATACTACCATCTAATACTACCATTTCTTCATCTAATAGTACCATCTAATTCTACCCTCACTTCATCTAATACTACCTTCTAATACTACCATCTAATGCTACCATCTACTACCAACTAATACGACCATCTCTTCATCGAATACTACCATATAATACTACCATCTCTTCATCTAATACTACCATCTAATACTACCATCTAATACTAACATCTCTTCATCTAATACTCCCATCTAATACTACCATCTCTTCATCTAATACTACCATCTAATACTACCATCTCTTCATCTAATACTACCATCTAATACTACCATCTCTTCATCTAATACTACCATCTAATTCTACCATCTCTTCATCTAATACTACCATCTAATTCTACCATCTCTTCATCTAAAACTACCATCTCTTCATCTAATACTACCATCTAATACTACCATCTCTTCATCTAATACTACCATCTAATACGACCATCTCTTCATCTAATACTACCATCTAATACTACCATCTCTTCATCTAAAATACCAACTCTTCATCTAATACTACCATCTAATACGACCATCTCTTCATCTAATACTACCATCTAATACTACCATCTCTTCATCTAAAACTACCATCTCTTCATCTAATACTACCATCTAATTCTACCATCTCTTCATCTAATACTAACATTTAATACTAATTCATTTAAAACTACCATCTCTTCATCTAATACTACCATCTAATACTACCATCTCTTCATCTAATACTACCATCTAATACTACCATCTCTTCATCTAAAACTACCATCTCTTCATCTAATACTACCATCTAATTCTACCATCTCTTCATCTAATACTACCATCTAATACTACCATCTCTTCATCTAATACTCCCATCTAATACTACCATCTCTTCATCTAATACTACCATCTAATACTACCATCTCTTCATCTAATACTACCATCTAATACTACCATCTCTTCATCTAATACTACCATCTAATTCTACCATCTCTTCATCTAATACTACCATCTAATACGACCATCTCTTCATCTAATACTACCATCTAATACTACCATCTCTTCATCTAATACTACCATCTAATACTACCATTTCTTCATCTAATAGTACCATCTAATTCTACCCTCACTTCATCTAATACTACCTTCTAATACTACCATCTAATGCTACCATCTAATACTACCAACTAATACGACCATCTCTTCATCTAATACTACCATATAATACTACCATCTCTTCATCTAATACTACCATCTAATACTACCATCTAATACTACCATCTCTTCATCTAATACTCCCATCTAATACTACCATCTCTTCATCTAATACTACCATCTAATACTACCATCTCTTCATCTAATACTACCATCTAATACTACCATCTCTTCATCTAATACTACCATCTAATTCTACCATCTCTTCATCTAATACTACCATCTAATTCTACCATCTCTTCATCTAAAACTACCATCTCTTCATCTAATACTACCATCTCTTCATCTAATACTACCATCTAATACCACCATCTCTTCATCTAAACCTACCATATCTTCATCTAATACTACCATCTAATACTACCATCTAATTCTACCATCTCTTCATCTAATACTACCATCTAATATGACCATCTCTTCATCTAATACTACCATCTAATACTACCATCTCTTCATCTAATACTACCATCTAATACTACCATCTCTTCATCTAATAGTACCATCTAATACTACCATCTCTTCATCTAATACTACCATCTAATACTACCATCTCTTCATCTAATACTCCCATCTAATACTACCATCTCTTCATCTAATACTACCATCTAATACTACCATCTCTTCATCCAATACTACCATCTAATACTACCATCTCTTCATCTAATACTATCATCTAATTCTACCATCTCTTCATCTAATACTACCATCTAATACGACCATCTCTTCATCTAATACTACCATCTAATACTACCATCTCTTCATCTAATACTACCATCTAATACTACCATTTCTTCATCTAATAGTACCATCTAATTCTACCCTCACTTCATCTAATACTACCTTCTAATACTACCATCTAATGCTACCATCTAATACTACCAACTAATACGACCATCTCTTCATCTAATACTACCATATAATACTACCATCTCTTCATCTAATACTACCATCTAATACTACCATCTAATACTACCATCTCTTCATCTAATACTCCCATCTAATACTACCATCTCTTCATCTAATACTACCATCTAATACTACCATCTCTTCACCTAATACTACCATCTAATACTACCATCTCTTCATCTAATACTACCATCTAATTCTACCATCTCTTCATCTAATACTACCATCTAATTCTACCATCTCTTCATCTAATACTACCATCTAATTCTACCATCTCTTCATCTAAAACTACCATCTCTTCATCTAATACTACCATCTAATACTACCATCTCTTCATCTAATACTACCATCTAATACCACCATCTCTTCATCTAAACCTACCATATCTTCATCTAATACTACCATCTAATACTACCATCTCTTCATCTAATACTACCATCTAATTCTACCATCTCTTCATCTAATACTACCATCTAATATGACCATCTCTTCATCTAATACTACCATCTAATACTACCATCTCTTCATCTAATACTACCATCTAATACTACCATCTCTTCATCTAATAGTACCATCTAATTCTACCCTCACTTCATCTAATACTACCTTCTAATACTACCATCTAATGCTACCATCTAATACTACCAACTAATACGACCATCTCTTCATCTAATACTACCATATAATACTACCATCTCTTCATCTAATACTACCATCTAATACTACCATCTAATACTACCATCTCTTCATCTAATACTCCCACCTAATACTACCATCTCTTCATCTAATACTACCATCTAATACTACCATCTCTTCATCTAATACTACCATCTAATACTACCATCTCTTCATCTAATACTACCATCTACTTCTACCATCTCTTCATCTAATACTACCATCTAATTCTACCATCTCTTCATCTAATACTACCATCTAATTCTACCATCTCTTCATCTAAAACTACCATCTCTTCATCTAATACTACCATCTAATACTACCATCTCTTCATCTAATACTACCATCTAATACTACCATCTCTTCATCTAATACTACCATATCTTCATCTAATACTACCATCTCTTCATCTAATACTACCATCTAATTCTACCATCTCTTCATCTAAAACTACCATCTCTTCATCTAATACTACCATCTAATACTACCATCTCTTCATCTAATACTACCATCTAATACTACCATCTCTTCATCTAATACTACCATCTAATTCTACCATCTCTTCATCTAATACTACCATCTAATTCTACCATCTCTTCATCTAATACTACCATCTAATTCTACCATCTCTTCATCTAAAACTACCATCTCTTCATCTAATACTACCATCTCTTCATCTAATACTACCATCTAATACCACCATCTCATCATCTAAACCTACCATATCTTCATCTAATACTACCATCTAATACTACCATCTAATACTACCATCTCTTCATCTAATACTACCATCTAATACTACCATCTCTTCATCTAATACTACCATCTAATACTACCATCTCTTCATCTAATACTATCATCTAATTCTACCATCTCTTCATCTAATACTACCATCTAATACGACCATCTCTTCATCTAATACTACCATCTAATACTACCATCTCTTCATCTAATACTACCATCTAATACTACCATTTCTTCATCTAATAGTACCATCTAATTCTACCCTCACTTCATCTAATACTACCTTCTAATACTACCATCTAATGCTACCATCTAATACTACCAACTAATACGACCATCTCTTCATCTAATACTACCATATAATACTACCATCTCTTCATCTAATACTACCATCTAATACTACCATCTCTTCATCTAATACTACCATCTAATACTACCATCTCTTCATCTAATACTACCATCTAATACTACCATCTAATACTACCATCTCTTCATCTAATACTCCCATCTAATACTACCATCTCTTCATCTAATACTACCATCTAATACTACCATCTCTTCATCTAATACTACCATCTAATACTACCATCTCTTCATCTAATACTACCATCTAATTCTACCATCTCTTCATCTAATACTACCATCTAATTCTACCATCTCTTCATCTAATACTACCATCTAATTCTACCATCTCTTCATCTAAAACTACCATCTCTTCATCTAATACTACCATCTAATTCTACCATCTCTTCATCTAATACTACCATCTAATTCTACCATCTCTTCATCTAAAACTACCATCTCTTCATCTAATACTACCATCTAATACTACCATCTCTTCATCTAATACTACCATCTAATACCACCATCTCTTCATCTAAACCTACCATATCTTCATCTAATACTACCATCTAATACTACCATCTAATACTACCATCTCTTCATCTAATACTACCATCTAATTCTACCATCTCTTCATCTAATACTACCATCTAATATGACCATCTCTTCATCTAATACTACCATCTAATACTACCATCTCTTCATCTAATACTACCATCTAATACTACCATCTCTTCATCTAATAGTACCATCTAATTCTACCCTCACTTCATCTAATACTACCTTCTAATACTACCATCTAATGCTACCATCTAATACTACCAACTAATACGACCATCTCTTCATCTAATACTACCATATAATACTACCATCTCTTCATCTAATACTATCATCTAATTCTACCATCTCTTCATCTAATACTACCATCTAATACGACCATCTCTTCATCTAATACTACCATCTAATACTACCATCTCTTCATCTAATACTACCATCTAATACTACCATTTCTTCATCTAATAGTACCATCTAATTCTACCCTCACTTCATCTAATACTACCTTCTAATACTACCATCTAATGCTACCATCTAATACTACCAACTAATACGACCATCTCTTCATCTAATACTACCATATAATACTACCATCTCTTCATCTAATACTACCATCTAATACTACCATCTAATACTACCATCTCTTCATCTAATACTCCCATCTAATACTACCATCTCTTCATCTAATACTACCATCTAATACTACCATCTCTTCATCTAATACTACCATCTAATACTACCATCTCTTCATCTAATACTACCATCTACTTCTACCATCTCTTCATCTAATACTACCATCTAATTCTACCATCTCTTCATCTAATACTACCATCTAATTCTACCATCTCTTCATCTAAAACTACCATTTCTTCATCTAATACTACCATCTAATTCTACCATCTCTTCATCTAATACTACCATCTAATTCTACCATCTCTTCATCTAAAACTACCATCTCTTCATCTAATACTACCATCACTACCATCTCTTCATCTAATACTACCATCTAATACCACCATCTCTTCATCTAATACCATATCTTCATCTAATACTACCATCTAATACTACCATCTAATACTACCATCTCTTCATCTAATACTACCATCTAATTCTACCATCTCTTCATCTAATACTACCATCTAATATACCATCTCTTCATCTAATACTACCATCTAATACTACCATCTCTTCATCTAATACTACCATCTAATTCTACCATCTCTTCATCTAATACTACCATCTCTTCATCTAATTCTACTACCATCTAATGACCATCTCTTCATCTAATACTACCATCTAATACTACCATCTCTTCATCTAATACTACCATCTAATACCATCTACCATCTCTTCATCTAATACTCCCATCTAATACTACCATCTCTTCATCTAATACTACCATCTAATACTACCATCTCTTCATCTAATACTACCATCTAATACTACCATCTCTTCATCTAATACTACCATCTAATTCTACCATCTCTTCATCTAATACTACCATCTAATTCTACCATCTCTTCATCTAATACTACCATCTAATTCTACCATCTCTTCATCTAAACTACCATCTAATTCTACCATCTTCATCTAATACTACCATCTCTTCATCTAATACTACCATCTAATACCATCTCTTCATCTAAACCTACCATATCTTCATCTAATACTACATCACTACCATCTCTTCATCTAATACTACCATCTAATTCTACCATCTCTTCATCTAAACTACCATCTAATTCTACCATCTCTTCATCTAATACTACCATCTAATACTACCATCTCTTCATCTAATACTACCATCTAATACTACCATCTCTTCATCTAATAGTACCATCTAATTCTCACTTCATCTAATACTACCTTCTAATACTACCATCTAATGCTACCATCTAATACTACCATCTAATACTACCATCTCTTCATCTAATACTACCATCTAATACTACCATCTCTTCATCTAATACTACCATCTAATACTACCATCTAATACTACCATCTACCATTTCATTCATACCATCTCTTCATCTAATACTACCCATACCTCTACTTCATCTAATACTACTAATTCTTCATCTAATACTACCATCTAATACTACCATCTAATACTACCATCTAATACTACCATCTCTTCATCTAATACTACCATCTAATACTACCATCTCTTCATCTAATATCTACCATCTAATACTACCATCTCTTCATCTAATACTACCATCTAATACTACCATCTCTTCATCTAATACTACCATCTAATACTACCATCTCTTCATCTTCATCTAATACTACCATCTCATCTAATACTAATACTACCATCTCTTCATACTACCATCTCTTCATCTAATACTACCATCTAATACTACCATCTCTTCATCTAATACTACCATCTAATAATACCATCTCTTCATCTAATACTACCATCTAATACTACCATCTCTTCATAATCTACCATCTAATACTACTTCATCTAATACTTCATCTAATACTACCACTTCATCTACCATCTAATACTACCATCTCTTCATCTAATACTACCATCTCTTCATCTAATACTACCATCTAATTCTACCATCTCTTCATCTAATACTACCATCTAATACTACCACTTCTCTTCATCTAATACTACCATCTAATCTACCATCTAATACTACCATCTAATACTACCTTCTTCATCTAATACTACCATCTAATACTACCATCTCTTCATCTAATCTCTCTTCATCTAATCTACTACCATCTCTTCATCTAATATACCATCTAATACTACCATCTCTTCATCTAATACTCCCATCTAATACTACCATCTCTTCATCTAATACTACCACTACCATCTCTTCATCTAATACTACCATCTAATACTACCATCTCTTCATCTAATACTACCATCTAATTCTACCATCTCTTCATCTAATACTACCATCATCTACCATCTCTTCATCTAAAACTACCATCTCTTCATCTAATACTACCATCTAATACTACCATCTCTTCATCTAATACTACCATCTAATACTACCATCTCTTCATCTAATACTACCATCTAATACTACCATCTCTTCATCTAATACTACCATCTAATACGACCATCTCTTCATCTAATACTACCATCTAATACTACCATCTCTTCATCTAATACTACCATCTAATACTACCATTTCTTCATCTAATAGTACCATCTAATTCTACCCTACTTCATCTAATACTACCTTCTAATACTACCATCTAATGCTACCATCTAATACTACCAACTAATACGACCATCTCTTCATCTAATACTACCATATAATACTACCATCTCTTCATCTAATACTACCATCTAATACTACCATCTAATACTACCATCTCTTCATCTAATACTCCCATCTAATACTACCATCTCTTCATCTAATACTACCATCTAATACTACCATCTCTTCATCTAATACTACCATCTAATACTACCATCTCTTCATCTAATACTACCATCTAATTCTACCATCTCTTCATCTAATACTACCATCTAATTCTACCATCTCTTCATCTAAAACTACCATCTCTTCATCTAATACTACCATCTCTTCATCTAATACTACCATCTAATACCACCATCTCTTCATCTAAAACCATATCTTCATCTAATACTACCATCTACTCATCTAATACTACCATCTCTTCATCTAATACTACCATCTAACTACCATCTCTTCATCTAATACTACCATCTAATACCACCATCTCTTCATCATCTAATACTCATCTCTTATCTAATACTACCATCTAATACTATCTCTTCATCTAATACTACTTCATCTAATACTACCATCATCTCCATCTAAACTACCATCTAATACTACCATCTCTTCATCTAATACTACCATCTAATACTACCATCTCTTCATCTAATACTACCATCTAATCTCTTCACATCTCATCATCTAATACTACCATCTAATACTACCATCTTCATCTAATACTACCATCTAATTCTACCATCTCTTCATCTAATACTACCATCTAATACTACCATCTCTTCATCTAATACTACCATCTAATACTACCATCTCTTCATCTAATACTACCATCTAATACTACCATTTCTTCATCTAATAATACCATCTAATTCTACCATCTTCTTCATCTAATACTTTCTAATACTACCATCTAATCTACCATCTAATACTACCATCTAATACTACCATCTCTTCATCTAATACTACCATCTAATACTACCATCTCTTCATCTAATACTACCATCTAATACTACCATCTCTTCATCTACCATCTCTTCATCTAATACTACCATCTACCATCTCTTCATCTAATACTACCATCTAATTCTACCATCTCTTCATCTAATACTACCATCTAATACTACCATCTCTTCATCTAAAACTACCATCTCTTCATCTAATACTACCATCTAATACTACCATCTCTTCATCTAATACTACCATCTAATACCTACCATCTCTTCATCTAAAACCTACCATATCTTCATCTACCATCTAATACTACCATCTAATACTACCATCTCTTCATCTAATACTACCATCTAATTCTACCATCTCTTCATCTAATACTACCATCTAATACGACCATCTCTTCATCTAATACTACCATCTAATACTACCATCTCTTCATCTAATACTACCATCTAATACTACCATTTCTTCATCTAATAGTACCATCTAATTCTACCATCACTTCATCTAATACTACCATCTAATACTACCATCTAATGACCATCTCTTCATCTAATACTACCATCTAATACTACCATCTCTTCATCTAATACTACCATCTCTTCATCTAATACTACCATCTAATACTACCATCTCTTCATCTAATACTACCATCTAATACTACCATCTCTTCATCTAATACTACCATCTAATTCTACCATCTCTTCATCTAATACTACCATCTAATTCTACCATCTCTTCATCTAATACTACCATCTAATTCTACCATCTCTTCATCTAAAACTACCATCTCTTCATCTAATACTACCATCTAATACTACCATCTCTTCATCTAATACTACTACCATCATCTCATCTACTACCATCTCTTCATCTAATACTACCATCTAATACTACCATCTCTTCATCTAATACTACCATCTAATTCTACCATCTCTTCATCTAATACTACCATCTAATATGACCATCTCTTCATCTAATACTACCATCTAATACTACCATCTCTTCATCTAATACTACCATCTAATACTACCATCTCTTCATCTAATAGTACCATCTAATTCTACCTCACTTCATCTAATACTACCTTCTAATACTACCATCTAATGCTACCATCTAATACTACCAACTAATACGACCATCTCTTCATCTAATACTACCATCTCTTCATCTAATACTACCATCTCTTCATCTCTACCATCTCTACTTCATCTCTTCATCTACCATCTCTTCATCTAATACTACCATCTAATACTACCATCTCTTCATCTAATACTACCATCTAATACTACCATCTCTTCATCTAATACTACCATCTTCTACCATCTCTTCATCTAATACTACCATCTAATACTACCATCTCTTCATCTAATACTACATCATCTTCATCTATAACTACCATCTCTTCATCTAATACTACCATCTAATACTACCATCTTCATCTTACCATCTATCTCTTCATCTACCATATCTTCATCTAATACTACCATCTAATACGACCATCTCTTCATCTAATACTACCATCTAATACTACCATCTCTTCATCTAATAGTACCATCTAATTCTACCCTCACTTCATCTAATACTACCTTCTAATACTACCATCTAATACTACCACCATCTAATACTACCATCTAATACGACCATCTCTTCATCTAATACTACCATATAATACTACCATCTCTTCATCTAATACTACCATCTAATACTACCATCTCTTCATCTAATACTCCCATCTAATACTACCATCTCTTCATCTAATACTACCATCTAATTCTACCATCTCTTCATCTAATACTACCATCTAATTCTACCATCTCTTCATCTAAACCACTATTCTACCATCTCTTCATCTAAAACTACCATCTCTTCATCTAATACTACAATCTAATACTACCATCTCTTCATCTAATTCTACCATCTAATACCACCATCTCTTCATCTAAACCTACCATATCTTCATCTAATACTACCATCTAATACTACCATCTCTTCATCTAATACTACCATCTAATACTACCATCTAATATTACAATCTCTTCATCTAATACTACCATCTAATACTACCTTCTAATACTACAATCTCTTCATCTAATACTACCACCTAATACCACCATCTAATACTACCATCTCTTCATCTAATACTACCATCTAATACTACCATCTCTTCATCTAATACTAACATTTAATACTACCATCTCTTCATCTAATACTACCAACAAATACTACCATCTCTTCATCTAATACTATAATCGCTTCATCTCTTCTCACAATTAAGTTCAGAATATGTTAAATCGGTCCTCCTCAAACCATTCTCATGAAATAATATATATTTAAAAAAAGCTGGATAAGGATAGCGTGTATTTGTATCTAGTCTCTGTACATTAATACACTAATTATATCTGATAGTGTTTTCTCAAAGAAATTCAGTGATATCTAGTAGTCTTTTCTCTAACAATACAGTAATATCTGAAGAGCACTCTGTCATGCTCGGTTTTTCTTTTCTCCCTTCCATTTGTAAAGAGATAATGGCAGACTGGCAGGTCCAGGGACAGTCGAGTGGGGTTCTAATGGGGAAATAGACTGAGGCGTGGAGGATGTCTTCAGGATACGTTCCATTTCCAGGCAACGAGAGCGACAAAGTGTGGCAGCAGAACCATCAGGCCCTGCCGTGATCCCTCTCTCTGAACGCTCAGTGGCGGGTGATGGGTAATTGAAGCAGTCACAACACGGATCGGGATGCAGCGTCATGCTGTGCTCTGTGCTCTGGGCCTGGGCCTGGCTGGCTCTCTGCCCCTGGACAATTTCACCATGGTCACAGTCACAATCACACTCTCTCTGTTTCTCTCTCCCCTTCCCCTTCCCCCCCCTCTCCCTCTTTCTCTCTCTCTCTCTCCCTCTCTCTCTCTCTCTCTCACTCTCTTCCCCCTTTCTCTCTCCCCCCTCTCCCTCCCCTTTCTCTCTCCCTCTCACTCTCTCTTTCCCCTTTCTCTCTCTTTCTCCCCTTTCTCTCTCTGCCCCTCTCCCCCCTCTCTCTTTCTCTCGCTCTCTTACCCCCCTCTCTCTATTTCTCTCTCAAATTCAGATTCAGATTGCTTTATTGGCTGAAAAACATCTTGTAGATATTGCCAGAGCAGTATAGTGGTACAGCAGTTTAGTAAATCCAGTACAATGCAATGAGGATAATGGAATACAGTTAATTTCAGTAGTAATAATAATAGCACATATAATCATGTATACAGGTACAACACTACTGCTGTTGTATTGTGGAATCTTCCGTCGATACATTTAATTAAATACAAATCAGATTCAAAAAAGAAAAGGAAACAATAGCTAATACATAAACAAGGACATGATGATGGTTCCACTACGTATTACTGTCAGTTATATACAATGGAAATACTTCAGGGAATTAATCGTCATGGAATGCCATGTGGCAGTAATATTAGTAATATTCCCAGTGTTATGTTATCAGTAAATGCACAGAAGTTGTCACGCCCTGACCGTAGAAATCCTTTTATTCTCTATGTTTGTTTGGTCAGGGTGTGACTCGGGTGGGAAAGTCTATGCTTTCTGGTTCTTTGTTTTTGGCCGGGTATGATTCTCTGTCAGGGACAGCTGTCTATCGTTGTCTCTGATTGGGAATCATACTTAGGCAGCCTTTTTGCCTTTTCTCATTTGTGGGTTGTTGTCTTTGTTAGTGGCCTGTATAGCCTTACAGAGCTTCACGTTCGTTTAGTTGTTTATTGTTTTGTTGGCGACATTTAAAATAAAAGAATGTACGCTTACCATGCTGCACCTTGGTCCGGTCATTTCCTTGATGACGATCGTGACAGAAGTTGGGAATTGTTTGAGAAAAAAGTGCATCTCTGTCTCCCCTTTAGTGCAGTGACCACATAGACACTCCTCTTTAGGTAGCCATGTCTTTTTGCGTCTCCCTTTTTCTACAGCCAATTGGTGTTTGCTGATTCTGTACTTTTTTTAAATTGTAATTTTATTTAACAAATCAGTTAAGAAAAAATTCTTATTTTCAATGACAACTTAGGAACAGTGGGTTAACTACCTTGTTCAGGGGCAGAACAACAGATTTTTACCTTGTCGGCGCATGGATTCGATCTAACATCCTTTCAGGTTACTGGCCCAACGCTCTAACCACTAGGCTACCTGCTGCCCCTACTTGGTCAGGATCTGTCTGTTTTGTATCTCTGACAGAGTAGAGGTATTCAAATCAAACTTATTTGTCACATGCACCGAATACAACAAGTGTAGACCTTACAAGCCCTTAACCAAGAAGATTTAAGAAAATATTTGACAAATAAACTGAAGTTAAAAATATATATATCAATATAAAATAAAAGTAACACAATAACATAACAATGATGAGGCTATATACAGGGGGTACCGGTACCGAGTCAGTGTGTGGGGATACAGGTTAGTTGAGGTAATTTGTACATGTAGGTAGGGGTGAAGTGACTATGCATAGATGATGAACAGCAAGTAGCAGCAGTGTACAAAACAAATGGAGGAGGGGTCAATGTAAATAGTCAGGTGGCCATTTGATTAATTGTTCAGCAGTCTTATGGCTTGGGGTAGAAGCTGTTAAGGACCCTTTTGGTCCTAGACTTGTGTGGTTTGCCGTGCGGTAGCAGAGACTTGGGTGACTGGAGTCTCTGACATTATTATGGGCTTTCCTCTGACACCACCTATTATATAGGTCCTGGATGGCAGGACGCTTGGCCACAGGGATGTACTGGGCCATACGCACCACCATCTGTAGCGCCTTACGATCAGATGCCGAGCTGTTGCCATACCAGCCGGTGATGCACAGCTGTAGAACTTTTTGAGGATCTGGGGACCCATGCCAAATCTTTCAGTCTCCTGAGGGGGAAAAGGTTTTGTCGTGCCCTCTTCACGACTGTGTTGGTGATATGGACACCAAGGAATTGGAAACTCTCAACCCGCTCCACTAAAGCCCCATCGGTGTTAATGTTCGGCCCATCTTTTCCTGTAGTCCACGATCAGCTCCTTTGTCTTGCTCACATGGAGGGAGAGGTTGTTGTCCTGGTACCACACTGCCAGTTCTCTGACCTCCTTCCTATAAACTGTCTCATCGTTGTCAGTGATCAGGCCTACCACTGTTATGTCGTCAGCAAACTTAATGATGGTGTTGGAGTCGTGTTTGGCCACACAGTCGTGGTGATTAGGGAGTGCAGGAGGTGACTAAGTACACACCCCTGAGGGGCTTAGTGTTGAGTATCAGCCTAGCAGACGTGTTGTTGCCTACCCTTACAACCTGGGAGTCAGGAAGTCCAGGATCCAGTTGGAGGTGTTTATTCCCAGGGTCCTTAGCAAAGTGATGAGCTTTGTGGGCACTATGGTGTTGAACACTGTGCTGTAGTTAATGAACAGCATTCTCACATAGGTGTTTCTTTTGTCCAGGTTGGAAAGGGCAGTGTAGAGTGCGATTGCATCATCTGTGGATCTGTTGGGGTGGTATGCGAATTGGAGTGGGTCTAGAGTATCTGGGAGGAGCCATGACCAGCCTTTCAAAGCACTTCACGTGAGTGCTACGGGTAGTAATCATTTAGGCAGGCTACCTTCAATTCCTTGGGCACAGGGACTATGGTGGCCGGCTTGAAACATGTAGGTATTACAGACTCGGTCAGGGAGAGGTTGAAAATGTCAGTGAAGACACTTGCCAGTTGGTCCGCACATGCTCTGAGTACACGTCCTGGTAATCCATCTGGCCCAACGGCTTTGTGAATGTTGACCTGTTTAAAGGTCTTGCTCACATCGAGAGTGTTATCACACAGTCATCCAAAACAGCTGGTGCTCTCGTGAGTGTTTCAGTGTTGCTTGCCTCGAAGCGAGCATAAAAGGCATTTCGGTCATCTGATAGGCTCGCGTCACTGGGCAGCTCGTGTCTGAGTTTCACTTTGTTGTCCATAATAGTTTTCAAGCACTGCCTCGTCCGATGAGTATCAGAGCCGATGTAGTAGGATTCAATCTTAATCCTGTGTTGACGTTTGCTTGTTTGATTGTTCGTCTGAGGGCAAAGCAGGATTTCTTATAAGCATCCGGATTAATGTCCCGCTCCTTGAAAGCGGCAGCTTTGCCTTTGCCTGTAAATGTTGCCTGTAAATCCATAGCTTCTGGTTGGGATATGTACATATGGTCACTGTGGGTATGATGTCGTCAAGGCACTTATTGTTGAAGCTGATAACTGAGGTGGTTTACTCCTCAACGCCATTGGATTAATCCCGGAACATATTCCAGTCTGTGCTGCAAAACAGTGCTGTAGTTTAGCATCCGCTTCATCTGACTACTTCCGTATTGAGGGAGTCACTGGTACTTCCTGCTTTAGATTTTGCTTGTATGCTTGTATTCTCTGTTCTACTAGTGCCAGCTCTATATTAACCGTGTCGTCGTTCAGCCACGACTCTATGAAACATAAGACATTACAGTTTTTAATGTCCCGCTGGTAGGATAATCTTAATCGTAGGTCATCAAATTTATTTTCCAATGATTGCATGTTAGCCAGTAGAACGGAAGTCAGTGTGATTTTAGTCGCTCGCCTACAGATTCTCCGAAGGTAGCCTGACCTGCACCCTCTTTTCCTCTGTCTTTTCTTCACGCAAATGACTGGGATCTGGGCCTGTTCCCGGGAAAGCAGTACATCTTGTCGGTCTCGTTAAAGGAAAAAGCTTTTTCCAGTTCGTGGTGGTAGAGATGGTAGCAGCAACATTATGTACAAAATAGGTTTAAAAAATAAGTTACAAACAACACACACACAAAAACAAATAGCACAGTTGATTAGGAGCCTGTTAAACATCAGCCATCCTCTTCGGTGCCATCCTCCATGGACCAGATGGGGTTTGAGCTGCTAATGGAGAACGACTACATATATATATTTTCCGTATAGGTAGTTATGTCGTATGTCAGTGGCTACAGTATATAGATAGGATCCCATTGTTATTGTGACACCTATTTTAGTATTTTATTTTTTCTCTCTTTTGTGAATCTTTTTTTTTTTTTTGTTAGATTGTTTCTACCTTTGTTTTTCTTTTGTTGTACTGTTTTATTTTGATGATGTCTTAGTGGGGTGGAGGGATAAAGGACTGGGGATGTTGTACTGCTATCAATCTATCAAACTTGAAAACGTAATAATAAAGTATACCAAAAAAAGAGTAGAGATATTCTGCCAATTTGTATTCTCTTTTGAGGCCAAATAGCAATTTAGTTTATTCTGTGTTATTGTTTCATTTTCCCAATTTGTCAAATAGGAGGTTTTCATTTCTATATCAATTTGATTGATTTCCCTGTATGTTCGGATAATAGGCTTGTTTAGTGTTTTTTAACAGCTGACATAGGGGACTCTTTTCAGGGTTCAGATCTTGGGTTTCCAGTGATTTGAATTGTAAGGATGTTTTGGGGCTTAATTTCAAATGGTGTCAAAATGTTACCGTCATTTTCTTTATATTTACAATTAAAGGGAATCTTCCGAGTTCTGCTCTGCTTTGCATTATTTGGTACTTTCTTTTGGATATTTAGGATAATTCTCTCCAGCTTCTCTCCTTTTTTCCCTTCAGGTCTGTCAGACCCCAGGTGTACAGTCTTCGCCCTGGGGCCTCTTCACCTCCCTATATCCCTCTCTCCCTCCTTCCCTCACTCCTGGCTGTCCTCCAGTTTAAACAGAAGGACGGGACTGAGGCGAGAGGAGAGGAGAGGAGAGAGAGAGGGGGGGGGGCTCGTGTGAGTTCTGAATAATTCATGGTGGCCTGTAATGAAGCCAGTCCACTGTTTTAAGTGTTTGGTGTAATGGAGTTTCAGGGACAAGGCTATCATTTTCTCTTAATGGCGCTTTCTGCGCTGCTCCTCGTGACCCGCTCTCCACGCCCCCGCTCTGTACACCCCTACCGTGGTAACTGCACATTACCACTGGCACACACAAGGCGATTACCGGCAGCTGCAGGAGTTTCGTAGCGGCCAAAGTGGCCAATTTTCTCTTTGCCATTTAAACAACAAACAGAGTGGTATGTTAAAAAGGGAAAGAGAACGAAGGGAATATGGGTGATGAGGGTTATTGTCATTCAGTAAGAGCACATTTAGCAAGGGGGTGGCATTTCTGTTCACTAGTTTTAAGGTTCTTTATGGATATCTTAAGGGGAAGAAACAGGAGCTCAGTTAAATGAACGTTCACTCCTCCTCACTCATCTACAACTGGGCCATTTCAGCTGGTATTAGGCATTCAGGAATCAATCCAGGAGTTCAGAATGATGTACTGTATATCAGGGGAGATTCAGCCGCGGGCTGTTTTTGTCGGAGTGAATGGTTGGGGGGGGGGGGACGGAAAATAATTAAAATAATTTGTACGCTGCAAATTGACCACAACTGAGCCCAAAAAAAGAGATTGTATTTGAGAATAACAATAATTTCGTACCTTGATTACATTGACACACAATTACATTTGTCTCTTTTTTCATTTGTGGGAATATTTGGGTACAGATTTCCTAATCTGGGGGGAGGGGGGGGGGGGTGGAATAACTCTGGTTTGGCCCGCTGCCTGTTACAGACCCCTTATCTACACTTTGAATCACTTCCCCTTGTCACAGGGACAGAAGCCAAGACTGAGACAGAACCATGGCTCATGATTGTTTTAGAGAGCAGGTTGTGTCAAGTGTACAGAATGGACCTGAGCTCACAGATTGAACTGCTGGCAAGCATCCAATCTCCACCACAGACGCACTGACTGAAAAACAAATATTGACAAGTTATTGATCCTAGGAATATTGTTCTATTTTATGTGTAAAATATGTAGCTAGTAATAAGTACAATGGAAAGTTCCACTGAATGAGAGATGAGGTTGAGAGAATGTCAACAGTTTGCAAAGCTGTCACCAAGGCAAAGGGTGGCTACTTTGAAGAATCTCAAATATAAAATATATTTATTTAACACTTTTTTGGTTACTACATGATTCCATATGTGTTATTTCATAGTATGATGTCTTCACTATTATTCTACAATGTAGAAAACAGTAAAAATAAAGAAAAACCCTTGAATGAGTAGTTGTGTCCACACCTTTGACTGGTGCTGTATGCCTCTGCCTCTACCCAGTGTGTGTACTGGGCCTGTCGCCTCCCTTGCTGCCCCAGAGATAACAGTTCAGGAAAAAGTATTGACCTTTCACCTTTTAAATGGAAGTGGCAGGTGAGGAGTGTGCAGTGTGTGTGTGTGTGTGTGTGTGTGTGTGTGTGTGTGTGTGTGTGTGTGTGTGTGTGTGTGTGTGTGTGTGTGTGTGTGTGTGTGTGAGTGTGAGTGTGAGTGTGTGAGTTTGTAAACATTGTGTTAGCTATATGTTTCAACACGTCTGCCGAGAGGAAAAAAAATGATAATTTGTGTTTAACGTTTCCAGTTTTTCCATCCATGGGACACCTGCCCTGTAAGTTATGTGTAGATAGCGTTCTGCTGCAAGGTGGCAGGGAAGTATTTTCTTTGTCTCTGCTCTTTGTCCCCTGGTGACATTACACGTTTTCTTAACAAGCAAACAGTGCAGCTCAGTAAAGACAAAGACAGAGAGCTGCACCTGCCTGGGTCTGTGTGTGGAGGAGGGCTCTAACCGTAAACACCCCTCCTCTGCCCCCATCACACACACTGACTCACCACCTCTTTACCAGCCTGTCTCTCCACATTCTCAGTTCTACACCTCGCAGCCAAACACAGTTCATATAGACAGAGCAGAGCACGGTCAACAACACACAACCCTTCTATAAACCTTACATAAAATAAATAAACATAAAATAAATAAATAAACCTATAAACCTACCCTTCTATAAACCTTACAGTGCAACCGCATTGATGAAGAAAGATAGAGGGAAGAGACGCGAGCAAACTTATACGGTACACTCAAGTACTCATGTACTCATATAATCACACATTCATGTACTCATGTAATCATATATGCATGTTTTCATGTATTCAAGTACTCATGTACTCATGTAATCACACATTCATGTACTCATGTATTCATATATGCATGTAGCCATGTCCTCATTTACTCATATAATCATGCATTCATCTATTCATGTACTCATGCATTAATGTACTCATGTATTCATGTACTCATGTACTCATTTATTCATGTTTTCATGAATTAAGGTACTCATATATCCATGTAGTCATGTACTCATGTATTCATGTACTGATACATTCATGTACTCATGCACTCATGTATTCATGTATGCATGTACTCATGCACTCATGCATTAATTTACTCATGTACTCATGTATTCATGTAGTAATGTGCTCATGTACTCATGTATTCATGTTTTCATGTACTCAATTATTAATCTACTCATTATTCATGTACTCATGTATTCATGTGCTCATCTACTCACGCATACATGTGCTCATCTACTCACGCATACATGTACTCACATATAAATGTATTAATGTACTCATATAGTCATGTACTCATGTACTCATTTATTCATGTTTTCATGAATTAATGTACTCATATATCCATGTAGTCATGTACTCATGTATTCATGTACTGATACATTAATGTACTCATGCACTCATGTACTCATGTATTCTGTACAAACACAGAAATAATCACTCAAGCCTGGAAACCCTACTGGGAAGATTGCAGGGTCTGTATATGTGTTATTGTGTGAGAACAATATGGTTTTATGACATTTATGGTATTTGGCCATAAAAGCATTACAGTATTCGCATGTGACATAGTGTATTAATGGAGTATGGTGTATTATATGACGTTCTTTAGAGCAGGCCCTGGGGACAAGGCCACACAACCCAATGTGCTGCTAACCTACAGTGGCTGTATGGAGGAGCCTCGGCCCCCACTGGTACTGGCTGTATGGAGGAGCCTCGGCCCCCACTGGTACTGGCAGGATGGAGGAGCCTCGGCCCCCACTGGTACTGGTTGTATTGAGGGGCCTCGACCCCCACTGGTACTGGCTGTATTGAGGGGCCTCGACCCCCACTGGTACTGGTTGTATGGAGGAGCCTCGGTCCCCACTGGTACTGGTTGTATGGAGGGCCTCGACCCCCACTGGTACTGGTTGTATGGAGGAGCCTCGGTCCCCACTGGTACTGGTTGTATGGAGGAGCCTCGGCCCCCACTGGTACTGGTTGTGTGGAGGAGCCTCGGCCCCCACTGGTACTGGTTGTGTGGAGGAGCCCCCACTGGTACTGGTTGTGTCGGCCCCACTGGTACTGGCTGTATGGAGGAGCCTCGGTCCCCACTGGTACTGGTGTGGAGGAGCCTCGGCCCCCACTGGTACTGGTGTGGAGGACCACCACTGGCCTCGGTCCCCACTGGTACTGGTTGTGTGGAGGAGCCTGGCTGTATTGAGGGGGCCCCCACTGGTACTGGTTGGTGTATGGAGGAGCCTCGGTCCCCACTGGTACTGGTTGTGTGGAGTAGCCTCGACCCCCACTGGTACTGGCTGTATGGAGGAGCCTCGGTCCGCACTGGTACCGGCCCCCACTGGTACTGGTGGCTGTATGGAGGATCCTCGGTCCCCACTGGTACTGGTTGTGTGGAGGAGCCTCGGCCCCCACTGGTACTGGTTGTGTGGAGGAGCCTCGGTCCCCACTGGTACTGGTTGTATGGAGGAGCCTCGGCCCCCACTGGTACTGGTTGTATGGAGGAGCCCCACCTGGCTGTATGGAGGAGCCTCCCCCACTGGTACTGGTTGTATGGAGGAGCCTCGGTCCCCACTGGTACTGGTTGTGTGGAGGAGCCTTGGCCCCCACTGGTACTGGTTGTGTGGAGGAGCCTCGGTCCCCACTGGTACTGGTTGTATGGAGGAGCCCCGGCCCCCACTGGTACTGGTTGTATGGAGGAGCCTCGGTCCCCACTGGTACTGGTTGTATGGAGGAGCCTCGGCCCCCACTGGTACTGGTTGTATGGAGGAGCCTCGGTCCCCACTGGTACTGGTTGTATGGAGGAGCCTCGGCCCCCACTGGTACTGGTTGTATGGAGGAGCCTCGGTCCCCACTGGTACTGGTTGTGTGGAGGAGCCTCGACCCCCACTGGTACTGGCTGTATGGAGGAGCCTCGGTCCCCACTGGTACTGGTTGTGTGGAGGAGCCTCGGCCCCCACTGGTACTGGTTGTGTGGAGGAGCCTCGGCCCCCACTGGTACTGGTTGTGTGGAGGAGCCTCGGTACTGGTACTGTATGGAGGAGCCTCGACCCCCACTGGTACTGGTTGTATGGAGGAGCCTCGGCACCCCTGGTACTGGTTGTATGGAGTACTGGCCCCACTGTATGTATGGAGGAGCCTCGGCTCGGCCCCCACTGGTACTGGTTGTATGGAGGAGCCTCGGCCCCCACTGGTACTGGCCCCCACTGTATGTATGGAGGAGCCTCGGCCCCCACTGGTACTGGCTGTATGGAGGAGCCTCGACCCCCACTGGTACTGGTTGTATGGAGGAGCCTCGGCCTGGTACTGGTTGTGTGGAGGAGGTCCCCACTGGTACTGGTTGTATGGAGGAGCCTCGGCCCCCACTGGTACTGGTTGTATGGAGGAGCCTCGGCCCCCACTGGTACTGGTTGTATGGAGGAGCCCCCACTGGTACTGGTTGTATGGAGGAGCCTCCCCCACTGGTACTGGTTGTATGGAGGAGACCCCCACTGGTACTGGTTGTATGGAGGAGTGGTCCCCACTGGTACACTGGCCCCACTGGTACTGGTGTGGAGGAGCCTCGGTCCCCACTGGTACTGGTTGTATGGAGGAGCCTCGGCCCCCACCCCCACTGGTACTGGCTGTACTGGTTGTGGAGGCCCCCACTGGCCTGTTGTGGAGGAGCCTCGGTCCCCACTGGTACTGGTTGTGTGGAGGAGCCTCGGCCCCCACTGGTACTGGTTGTGTGGAGGAGCCTCGGCCCCCACTGGTACTGGTTGTGTGGAGGAGCCTCGGCCCCCACTGGTACTGGCTGTATGGAGGAGCCTCGGTCCCCACTGGTACTGGTTGTATGGAGGAGCCTCGGCCCCCACTGGTACTGGTTGTATGGAGGAGCCTCGGCCCCCACTGGTACTGGTTGTATGGAGGGTCCTCGGCCCCCACTGGTACTGGCTGTATGGAGGAGCCTCGGTCCCCACTGGTACTGGTTGTATTGAGGGGCCTCGACCCCCACTGGTACTGGTTGTATGGAGGAGCCTCGGTCCCTACTGGTACTGGTTGTATGGAGGAGCCTCGGCCCCCACTGGTACTGGTTGTATGGAGGGGCCTCTGCCCCCACTGGTACTGGCTGTATGGAGGAGCCTCGGCCCCCACTGGTACTGGCTGTATTGAGGGGCCCCGGGCCCACACTGGTAATGGCTGTATGGAGGGGCTTCAACCCCCACTGGTACTGGCTGAATGGAGGGGCCTCGACCCCCACTGGTACTGGTTGTATGGAGGGGCTTTGACCCTCACTGGTACTGGCTGTATTGAGGGGCATCAGCCCCCACTGGTACTGGCTGTATGGAGGGGCCTGACCCCCACTGGTACTGGCTGTATTGAGGGTTCTCGACCTCCACTGGTACTGGTTGTATGGAGGAGCCTCGGCCCCCACTTGTACTGGCTGTATTGAGGGGCATCGACCCTCACTGGTATTGGTTGTATGGAGGGGCCTCGGCCCCCACTGGTACTGGCTGTATGGAGGAGCCTCGGCCCCCACTGGTACTGGCTGTATTGAGGGGCCCCGGGCCCACACTGGTATTGGCTTTATGGAGGGGCCTCAACCCCCACTGGTAATGGCTGTATTGAGGGTTCTCGACCTCCACTGGTACTGGTTGTATGGAGGAGCCTCGGTCCCCACTGGTACTGGTTGTATGGAGGAGCCTTGGCCCCCACTGGTACTGGTTGTATGGAGGAGCCTCGACCCCCACTGGTACTGGCTGTATTGAGTGGCATCGGCCCCCACTGGTACTGGCTGTATGGAGGGGCCTCGACCCCCACTGGTACTGGCTGTGTGTGTGTGTGTGTGTGTGTGTGCGTGTGTGTCTTTGAGCATATGTGAACATGCAGATTTGTATCATTGTTTGTGCATATCTGTGTTGGAGCATAGTGGTTGGATTGTGTATATTGCAATATCAAAGTGTGTTTGCAAGGTTACGGATGAGTTTGCATCTGTTTATGTGTAAATGCATGTATGTTTGTGCATTGGAGTGAGGATTTGTGAGTACACTACATGACCAAATGTATGTGGACACCTGCTCATCGAACATCTCATTCCAAAATCATGGGCATTAAACGTGGAGTTGGTCCCCATTTCGCTGCTATAACAGCCTCTACTTTTCTGGGAAGGCTTTCCACTAGATGTTGGAACATCGCTGCGGGGGACTTGCTTCCATTCAGCCACAAGAACATTAGTGAGGTCGGACACTGATGTTGGGCGATTAGGCCTGGCTCGCAGTTGGCGTTCCAATTAATCCCAAAGGTGTTAGATGGGGTTGAGGTCAGGGTTCTGTGCAGGTCAGTCGAGTTCTTCGACACTGATCTCAACAAACCATTTCTGTATGGGCCTCGCCTTGTGCACAGGAGCATTGTCATGCTGAAACAGAAAATATCCTTCCCCAAACTGTCACAAAGTTGGAAGCAGAGAATTGTCTAGCATGTCATTGTATGCTGTAGTATCAAGATTTCCCTTCACTGGAACTAAGGGGCCCGAACAATGAAAACAGCTCCAGACTATTATTCCTCCTCCACCAAACTTGAGAGTGGGCACTATGCATTCGGGCAGGTAGCGTTCTCCTGGCATCCGCCAAACCCAGATTCATCCGTCGGAATGCCAGATGGTGATGCGTGATTCATCACTCCAGAGAATGCATTTCCACTACTCCAGAGTCCAATGGCGGTGAGCTTTACACCACTCCAGCTGAAGCTTGGCATTGCGCATGGTGACATTGCTTACAGAGGCAGTTTGGAACTCGGTAGTGAGTGTGCAACCGAGGGCAGACAATTTTTACATGCTATCTGCTTCAACACTCTGCGGTCTAGTTCTGTTAGCTGGTGTGGTCTACCAGTTTGTGGTCTAGCCAATGTTGCTCCTAGACGTTTCCACATACAATGTGATATTCTGGATTTTTGTTTTAGATTCCGTCTCTCACAGTTGAAGTGTACCTATGATAAAAATTACAGACCTCTACATGATTTGTAAGTAGGAAAACCTGCAAAATCCGGAGCGTATCAAATACTTGTTCTCCCCACTGTATTTGATATTGGCAGAAAGCTTCAATTATTGTTAATCTAACTGCACTGTCCAATTTACAGAAGCTATTACAGTAAAATAATACCATGCTATTGTTTGAGGAGAGTGCACAAATTTGAACATGAAAAGTTATTAATAAACAAATTTGGCACATTTGGGCAGTCTTAACTTCTTATGGCTGCAGGGGCAGTATTGAGTAGCTTGGATGAAAGGTACCCATATCAAACGGCCTGCTCCTCAGTCATAGTTGCTAATATTTGCATATTATTATTAGTATTGGTTAGAAAACAATCTGAAGTTTCTAAAACTGTTTGAATTATGTCTGTGAGTACAACAGAACTCATCTAGCAGGCAAAAATCTGAGAAATTCCACTTCCTGTTTTTTTTCTTTTCTGGATGTGGCAGATTTTCAACCAAGCTCTCACTGAAATTACAGCGAGATATGGATGAGTTTTCACTTCCTACGACTTCCACTAGATGTCAACAGTCAATGGAACCTTGTCTGATGACTCTAATGTGAAGGGGGGTCGATTGACACAGGAAATAGCCACCACAGCCATGAGTGGACCATGCTTCACCAGGCACCAGGTTCACAGGGGAAGGACTTGCGTTCCTCCGCTCATCTGAAGTCATTCTAATTCTCCGGTTGGAACATTACTCAAGATATATGTAAATAACATTCTAAGGATTGATTCAGTACATTGTTTGACATGTTTCTACTGACTGTTACGGAACTTTTGGACATTTCGTCACATTATATTGGACACTCTTCGTGACTTTGGAATTGTTTACCAAATGCGCTAACCAAAGTAGCTAATTGGACATAAATAACGGACATTTTCAAACAAATCAAGCATTTATTGTGGACCTGGGATTCCTAGGACTGCATTCTGATGAAGTTCATCAAAGGTAAGGAAACATTTATCCTGTATTTTCTGGTTTCTGTTGACTTCCAACATGGAGGCTAATTTGGCTACTGTTCTGAGCGCCGTCTCAGATTATTGCATGGGTTGCTTTTTCCGTAAACTTTTTTTGAAATCTGACACAGTGGTTGCATTAAGGAGAGGTATATCTATAATTCCATGTGTATAACTTGTCTTATCATACACATTTATGATGAGTATTTCTGTTGAAACGATGTGGCTATGCAAAAATCACTTGATGTTTTTGGAACTAGTACGATATCGGGATTGCAGCCATAACAAGTTAATAGACCATTTTGAACAGAAATGCAATGGTTCATTGGATCAGTTTAAAACTTTGCACATACACTGTTGCCATCTAGTGGACAAAATCTAAATTGCAACTGGGCTGGAAGAATACATTATGGCATTTCTCTTGCATTTCAAATATGATGGTACAAAAAAATACAAAAGAACGGTTGGTTCGTCTTTGTATTATCTTTTACCAGATCTATTGCGTGATATTCTCCAACATTCCTGTCACATTTCCACAAACTTCAGTGTTCCCTTTCAAATGGTACCAAGAATACGCATATCCTCGCTTCAGGGCCTGAGCTACAGGCAGTTAGATATGGATATGTCATTTTAGGCAACAACAACAAAAAATGGGCGGAGGAGCCTTTCTTTTTTTTCTCTTTTTTTTAAGAGGAGCCTTTTGGTCCAAGACTTGGCTAACGCTTTCCTTGTGGTAGCAGAGAAAACAGTCTATAACTTGGGTGACTGAAGTCTGTGACAATTATATGGGCTTTCCTCTGACACCACCTATTACGTAGGTCCTGGATGGCAGGAAGCTAGGCCCAGTGATGTACTGGGCTGTACGCACTACCATCTGTAGCGATTAACGGTCAGATGTCGAGCAGTTGCCATACCAGGCGGTGATGTCAGGATCATCTCGATCTTGCAGCTGTAGAACTTTTTGGGGATCTGGGGACCCATGCCAAATCTTTCAGTCTCCTGAGGGGGAAAAGGTTTTGTAGTGCCCTCTTAAGGACTGTCTTGGTGTGTTTGACCCATGGTAGTTTGTTGGTGATGTGGACACCAAGGAACTGGAAACTCTCAACCCGCTCCATTACAGCCCCATCAATGTTAATGGGGGGGCTGTTCGGGCCGCCTTTTCCTTTAGTGCACGATCAGCTCCTTTGTCTTGCTCACATGGAGGGAGAGGTTGTTGTCCTGGCACCACACTGCCAGTTCTCTGACCTATTCCCTATAGGCTGTCTCATCGTTGTCAGTGATCAGGCCTACCACTCTTGTGTCGTCAGCAAACTTAATGATGCCGTTGAGGGTGAACACGACTGCCCAATGCAATCAGCACATCGAAAATCACAATTCCAGTGGGTCAGAAGTTTACATACACTAAGTTGACTGTGCCTTTAAACGGCTTGGAAAATTACAGAAAATGATGTTATGGCTTTTGAAGCTTTTGATAGGCTAATTGCCATAATTTGAGTAAATTGGAGGTGTACCTGTGGATGTATTTCAAGGCCTACTTTCAAACTCAGTGCCTCTTTGCTTGACATCATGGGAAATCTAAAGAAATCAGCCTCAGAAAAAAATTGTAGACCTCTACAACTCTGGTTCATCTTGAGAGCAATTTCCAAATGCCTGAGGGTACCACGTTCATCTGTACAAACAATAGTACGCAAGTATAAACACTATGGGACCACGCAGCCGTCATACCGCTCAGGAAAGAGACGTGTTCTGTCTCTTAGAGATAAACATACTTTGTGCAAATCAATCTCAGAACAACAGCAAGGACCTTGTGAAGATGCTGGAGGAAAGAGATACAAAAGTATCTGTATCCACAGTAAAAACGAGTCCTATATCGACAAATCCTGAAAGGCCGCTCAGCAAGGAAGAAGCCACTGCTCCAAAACCGCCATAAAAAAGCCAGACTACGGTTTGGAACTGCACATGGGGACAAAGATCATACTTTTTGGAGAAATGTCCTCTGGTCTGATGAAACAAAAATAGAACTGTTTGGCCATAATGACCATTGTTATGTTTGGCGGTAAAATGGGGAGGCTTGCAAGCTGAAGAACACCATCCCAACCGTGAAGCACGGGAGTGACAGCATCATGTTGTGGGGGTTCCTGCTGCAGGAGGGACTGGTGCACTTCACAAAATATATGGCATCATGAGGGAGGAAAATTACATGGATGTATTGAAGCAACATCTCAAGATATCAGTCAGGGAAGTCAGCCCAGTCAAAACTGTTCGCTGCTCTGGCCCCCCAATGTGGTCTTCCAAATGGACAATGACCACCTTCCGGAGACACCTACTTCAAGGAATACCTAGGATAAAAGTAATGACTTAGATGCACTATTGTAAAACTGATGTCAGAAGGTTAAGTCGCTCTGGATAAAGCCACTTAAATGTAAATGTAAATGTAAATTATTGGAGCAAATGGGTCTTCCAAATGGACAATGACCCCAAGCATACTTCAAAAGTTGTGGCAAAATGGCTTAAGGATAAAGCCACGTTATTGGAGTGGCCATCACAAAGCCCTGACCTCAATCCTATAGAACATTTGTGGTCAGAACTGAAAAAGCGAGTGCGAGCAAGGAGGCCTACAAACCTGACTCAGTTACACCAGCTCCGTCAGGAGGAATGGGTACAAAATTCTACTTATTGTGTGAAGCTTGTGGAAGGCTACCCGAAACGTTTGACCCAAGTTAAACAATGTAAAGGCAATGCTACCAAATACTAATTGAGTATTTGAGTATGATTTTGAGTATGTAAATTGAGTATGTAAACTTCTGACCCACTGGGAATGTGATGAAAGATGAACGAAATAAAAGCTGAAATAAATCATTCTCTCTCTATTATTCTGACATTTCATTCTTAAAATAAAGTGGTGAGCCTAACTGACCTAAAATTGAATTTTTACTAGGATTAGGATCAGGAATTGTGAACAACTGAGTTTAAATGTATTTTGCTATGTCCTATGTAAACATCCGAATTCAACTGTACATGTTTTTTGGGGATTTTTTTTTGGGGGGGGTGTATACAATATATATTATCTATATGTATTTCTTTAGTGCATCTGCCAAAGACACAGGGATTCAGGAGCTCTCAATGAGTATACCCCTGTCTACGGCTGTTGTGCCTCATCCCACTCCTTTCCCTATGATTTCAATGCCGACGTCGGCAGCCTTCAGTCCCTGCTCTGGATCGACCAGGGCTTCTCCATCTGTCGGAGGCCTGCACCATCCTTTACCATCCTGCACCATCCTGTGAAGCGTGTGAGTGGGGCAGATTTCCTCGTCCTTCTCTCCAGACGTGATTTTGGGCAGTTCCATGGTAAGAAATGTTACTGTTCCTGGTGCAAAAAACAATTGTTCTATGCCGGAGCTCGAGTAAATTACATTGCTAAGCTGCTCCCGAATGTACTAGGCCAGGAAATGGACATTGATTCCATGGTAGTCCATGTGGGCTTTAATGACATTATGAAAGGCAGCTCTGAAAAGTTGAAACTGGATTTCAAACTCTGATTGACTCTCTGCTAGACACTAATAAAATACCCACCATATATGGCCCTGTGCCCTCTCTGAATCGAGTCATTGAATGGTTTAACAGGATTTGTTCTCTTCTGGCTACGTGATTAATGCAGCTCAATGGGTGTAACTTTTGTTAACAATTTTGATACCTTTTGATGAAAAAAACAAACATTTTATATGGATGATGGGATCCACCCAAATAATTTGAGTTCCTGGATCCTTTCACAGCATTATAAGGTTACATTGAGACAATGACTTATCAATGACCCAAGCCCAGCTCAGTTAATCCCTACCATTGTAGTGCTGTTGTAGTGCTGAGTTATCATAATGCTTTAGCAAATGTACCTTATACCAGGGGCATTGGTAGACAATGTAAGTAATCAAATGTTTGTCCCTCTAACTGGGGCGGCAGGGTAGCCTAGTGGTTAGAGCGTTGGACTAGTAACCGAAAGGTTGCAAGTTTGAATCCCCGAGCTGACAAGGTACAAAATCTGTCGTTCTGACCCTGAACAGGCAGTTAACCCACTGTTCCTAGGCCGTCATTGAAAATAAGAATTTGTTCTTAACTGACTTGCCTAGTAAAACAAAGGTGAAATAAAAATAATAAAATTAACTGCCCTGAATACCTCTGCTGATCCAACAGCTATTGTACGCAGCAATCATGAGTCTATGAACCAGAGTTATACTGTTAGCACTGAGGCGGTGTGCCCACTGTTTGCAGCTCACCCTGCACTGACATATATAACATGAGCATGTCTACTTCTGATAAGCTTCCCAGTAAAGCAATGAAAACAAGCAAGCATCCCAGAAAAGTGCTCAAAATAGCCCAGTTTCACATATGTAGTTTAAGAAACAAGGTTCATGAAATCAATAATTTGCTAGTAACAGATGACATTCATATTCTGATTATCTCTGAAACTCACTTATACAATACCTTTGATGATACAGTGGTAGCAATACAAGGTTATAACATTTACAGGAAAGACAGAAATGCCAGTGGGGGAGGTGTTGCTGTTTTATAATCAGAACCACATTCCTGTAAAGATTAGAGAGGATATCATGTTAAATACTGTTGAAGTAATATGACTACAGGTTCATCTGCCTCACCTAAAGCCCATTCTGGTGTGAAGCTGCTATAGACCACCAAGTGCTAACAGTCCGTATCTGGATAACATATGTGAAATTATAATGTATGTGATATCAACAGAGAGGTATATATTGTGGGTGATTTAAATATTGACTGGCTTTCATCAAGCTTCCCACTCAAGACAAAGCTTCAACCTGTAACTAGTGCCTGCAACCTGGATCAGGTTATCAGTCAACCTACCAGGGTATTTACAAACAGCACAGGAATGAAATCATCAACATGTATTGATATCTTTACTAATGCTGCAGAAATGTACTTGAAATGTGTCCTATTACAGGGGCTGAGTCACTGGCTTACTGGTGCTCTTCCATGCCGTCCCTAGGAGGGGTGCGTCATTTGAGTGGGTTGAGTCAATGACGTGGTCTTCGTGTGTATGTTGGCGCCCCCCTCGGGTTTGTGCCCTTTCTTTGTGGGCTATACTCAGCCTTGTCTCAGGGTAGTAAGTCAGTGGTTGAAGATATCCCTCTAGTGGTGTGGGGGCTGTGTGCTTTATATCCTGCCTGGTTGGCCATGTCCGGGGGTATAGTCGGACGGGGCCACAGTGTCTCCTGACACCTCCTGTTTCAGCCTCCAGTAATTATGCTGCAATAGTTTGTGTATTTATCCTGTCGTGTGGTCCCTCTAATTCTCTCTCTTTCTCTTTCTCTTTCTCTGTCTCTTTCTTTTTCTCTTTCTCTTTCTCTTTCTCTTTCTCTTTCTCTTTCTCTTGGAGGACCTCAGCCCTATGACCATGCCTCAGGACTACCTGGCCTGATGACTCCTTGCTGTCTCCAGTCCACCTGGTCATGCTGCTGCTCCAGTTTCAACTGTTCTGCCTGTGGTTATGACATCCTGGCGTGTAATGAGGAGCAACCAGACGCTGCACTTGACACATTTATGAAATTGCTTAACCTAGATACTAATAAGCATGCACCCATTAAGAAAATTGCTGTAAAAACTGTTCAATCTCCATGGAATGATGAGGAACTGAAACATTGTATGGTTAGGAGGGATGAGGCAAAAGGAACGGCAAATAGGTCTGGCTGCACAACTGATTGACAAACGTACTGCAAATTGAGAAATCACGTGACTAAACTGAATAGAAAGAAGAAGAAACTAAACTATGAAACAAAAATAAATGACATAAAAAATTATAGTAAACCGCTTTGGAGCACTTCAAATGAAATTTTGGGGTAAAAAGGCAAATTCAGCTCCATCAATTCATTGAATCAGACGTTTCATTCAAATCACTTTAACACTTTAATGCGTTTTTCATTGAAAAGATTAGAAAACTTAGGCATGACATGCCAGCAACAAACGCTGACACTACACATCCATGTATATCTGACTAAATGATGAAATACAACATTTGTGATTTTTTCAAAATTCCGTAAAGTGAGTGTGGAAGAGGTGAAAAAAGTATTGTTGTCTGTCTATCAACAATGACACAAGCCACCGGGGTCTGACAACTTGGATGGAAAATTACTGAGGATAATAGTGGACCATATTGCCACTCCTATTTGCCATATCTTCAAAACTACTAGAAAGTGTGTGCCCTCAGGCCTGGAGGGAAGCCCCCATTACTGGCTTAAATAGACGACCAATCAGCCTGTCACCAACCCTTAGCGAACTTTTGGGAAAATTGGTGTTTGATCAGATACAATGCTTTTTTTTACAGTAAACAAATTGACAACAGACTTTCAGCATGTTTAAAAAAAAGAAAGCACATTCAACAAGCACAGAGCTTATACACATGATTGATGCTTGGTCGAGAGACATTTTTGATAACAAAAATTGCTGGGGCTGTTTTGTTACACATCAGTGTGGCTTTTGACATTATCGATCATAGTCTGAGGCTGGAAAAGCTTATGTAGTATGGCTTTTCACCCCTGCTATATTGTGGATAAATCGTTACCTGTCTAACAGAACCCAGAGGGTGTTTTTTTAATGGAAGCCTCTCCAACATTATCCAGGTAGATTTAGAAATTCACCAAAGCAGCTGTCTAGGCCCCTTACTTTTTTAAATCTTTACTAACGACAGTGTGGGTATGTATGCTGATGACTCAACACTATACACGTCAGCGACTACAGATACTGAAATGACTGCACTTAACAAAGAGCTGGCTTTAGTTTCGGAATGGGTGGCAAGGAATAAGTTAGTCCTAAATATTTAAAAAACTAAAATCATTGTATTTGGGACAAGTTATTCACTAAACCCTAAACCTAGTACACATGGATTTTGTGTTGTAGATATGTGGTAGTGGAGTTTGGGCGTGAGGGCACACAGTTAGTGTGTTGTGAAATCTGTAATGAATTATTGTAATGTTTTTAAAAATTTGTACAACTGCCATAATTTTTCTGGACTCCAGGAAGAGTAGCTGCTGACTTGGCAGGAACTAATGGGGATCCAGAATAAACCACAGGAAGAATAGCTGCTGCCTTGGAAGGAACTAATAGGGATCCAGAATAAATACAAGTACAAATCAGGTTAGTCAGTGTGCCACTGGAAGTGTTCTATAGTAGCAAACCGTAGCCCACAATGTATGTATACAGTGGATGGAGAGAAAACAAATACATGACGGGTATATGATTCCTTAATCCTGACCTGGTTAACATGACGGTGTGTCTGTTAGTATGAATGTTAACATAGCTGTGTGTCTGTTAGTGTGAATGTTAACATGACGGTGTGTCTGTTAGTATGAATGTTAACATGGCTGTGTGTCTATGTGTTAGTATGAATGTTAACATAGCTGTGTGTCTGTTAGTGTGAATGTTAACATGACGGTGTGTCTGTTAGTGTGAATGTTAACATGACTGTGTGTCTATGTGTTAGTATGAATGTTAACATGACTGTTTGTCTGTTAGTATGAATGTTAACATGACTGTGTTTCTATATGTTAGTATGAATGTTAACATGGCTGTGTGTCTATATGTTAGTATGAATGTTAACATGACTGTGTTTCTATGTGTTAGTATGAATGTTAACATAGCTGTGTGTCTGTTAGTGTGAATGTTAACATGGCTGTGTGTCTATATGTTAGTATGAATGTTAACATGGCTGTGTGTCTGTTAGTGTGAATGTTAACATGACGGTGTGTCTGTTAGTGTGAATGTTAACATGACTGTGTGTCTATATGTTAGTATGAATGTTAACATGACTGTTTGTCTGTTAGTATGAATGTTAACATGACTGTGTTTCTATATGTTAGTATGAATGTTAACATGGCTGTGTGTCTATATGTTAGTATGAATGTTAACATGACTGTGTTTCTATATGTTAGTATGAATGTTAACATGGCTGTGTGTCTATATGTTAGTATGAATGTTAACATGACTGTGTTTCTATGTGTTAGTATGAATGTTAACATAGCTGTGTGTCTGTTAGTGTGAATGTTAACATGACTGTGTTTCTATGTGTTAGTATGAATGTTAACACAGCTGTGTGCCTGTTAGTATGAATGTTAACATAGCTGTGTGTCTGTTTGTATGAATGTTAACATAGCTGTGTGTCTGTTAGTATGAATGTTAACATGACTGTGTGTCTATATGTTAGTATGAATGTTAACATGGCTGTGTGTCTATATGTTAGTATGAATGTTAACATGGCTGTGTGTCTATATGTTAGTATGAATGTTAACATGGCTGTGTGTCTATATGTTAGTATGAATGTTAACATGGCTGTGTGTCTATATGTTAGTATGAATGTTAACATGGCTGTGTGTCTATATGTTAGTATGAATGTTAACATGGCTGTGTGTCTATATGTTAGTATGAATGTTAACATGGCTGTGTGTCTATATGTTAGTATGAATGTTAACATGGCTGTGTGTCTATATGTTAGTATGAATGTTAACATGGCTGTGTGTCTATATGTTAGTATGAATGTTAACATGGCTGTGTGTCTATATGTTAGTATGAATGTTAACATGGCTGTGTGTCTATATGTTAGTATGAATGTTAACATGACTGTGTGTCTATACATTAGTATGAATGTTAACACAGCTGTGCGTTTCTCTGAGAGGCAGGGGGGAGGTAATAGATGTATGTGCATCTCTCTCTATGTGTGTGTGTGTGTGTGTGTGTGTGTGTGTGTGTGTGTGTGTGTGTGTTGAATGTGTGTGTGTGTGTGTGTGTGTGTGTGTGAATGTTAACATGCTGTGTGTGTGTGTGTGCGTGCATGGCTGTGTGTGTCTATATGTTGTGTGTGTGTGTGTGTGTGTGTGCTGTGTGTCTATATGTGTATGAATGTTAACATGTGTGTGTCTATGCGTGCGTGTGCGTGCGTGTGTGTGCTCGCGTAAAGTGTGTGTGCGTGTGTGTGTGTGCTCACGTAAAGTCTGTGTGTGTGCTCGCGTAAAGTGTGTGTGCGTGTGTGTGTGTGTGTGTGTGCATTAGACATTTAATATGTGTGTATAATATAAACATGCTGAGCCACTTTGTATTCCACCCAGCAGGGCCGTGTCTGTCAGCTACACGCATGGGGCGGGTCTGAACTGGACAGATTGAAACTTTGAGCAGCTGAAAGACCTGCATGCTAATGCATCACATGACACTAGTCACTAGTCTCCTTCTCTATCTCTCCATCCTTTGTCTCCTTCTCTATCCCTCCATCCTTCATTGTCTCCTTCTCTATCCCTCCATCCTTTATTGTCTCATTCTCTATCCCTCTATCCTTTATTGTCTCCTTCTCAATCCCTCCATCCTTCATTGTCTCCTTCTCTATCCCTCCATCCTTCATTGTTTCATTCTCTATCCCTCCATCCTTCATTGTCTCCTTCTCTATCCATCCATCCTTTATTGTCTCCTTCTCTATCCATCCATCCTTCATTGTCTCCTTCTCTATCCATCCTTTATTGTCTCATTCTCTATCCCTCCATCCTTCATTGTCTCCTTCTCTATCCCTCCATCCTTCATTGTCTCCTTCTCTATCCCTCCATCCTTTATTGTCTCCTTCTCTATCCCTCCATCCTTTATTGTCTCCTTCTCAATCCCTCCATCCTTCATTGTCTCCTTCTCTATCCCTCCATCCTTCATTGTTTCATTCTCTATCCCTCCATCCTTCATTGTCTCCTTCTCTATCCATCCATCCTTTATTGTCTCCTTCTCTATCCATCCATCCTTC
Organism: Oncorhynchus masou masou; assembly: GCF_036934945.1. Classification (NCBI taxonomy): domain Eukaryota; kingdom Metazoa; phylum Chordata; class Actinopteri; order Salmoniformes; family Salmonidae; genus Oncorhynchus; species Oncorhynchus masou. The sequence goes on along the minus strand of NC_088229.1, from coordinate 9,453,626 downwards.
ATTGTCTCCTTCTCTATCCATCCTTTATTGTCTCATTCTCTATCCCTCCATCCTTCATTGTCTCCTTCTCTATCCCTCCATCCTTCATTGTCTCCTTCTCTATCCCTCCATCTTTATTGTCTCCTTCTCTATCCATCCATCCTTTATTGTCTCCTTCTCTATCCCTCCATCCTTCATTGTCTCCTTCTCTATCCCTCCATCCTTCATTGTCTCCTTCTCTATCCCTCCATCCTTCATTGTCTCCTTCTCTATCCATCCTTTATTGTCTCCTTCTCTATCCATCCATCCTTCATTGTCTCCTTCTCTATCCATCCTTTATTGTCTCCTTCTCTATCCATCCATCCTTCATTGTCTCCTTCTCTATCCATCCTTCATTGTCTCCTTCTCTATCCCGCCATCCTTCATTGTCTCCGTCTCTATCCATCCATCCTTTATTGTCTCCTTCTCTATCCCTCCATCCTTCATTGACTCCTTCTCTATCCCTCCATCCTTTATTGTCTCCTTCTCTATCCCTCCATCCTTCATTGTCTCCTTCTCTATCCATCCTTTATTGTCTCCTTCTCTATCCCTCCATCCTTCATTGTCTCCTTCTCTATCCATCCTTTATTGTCTCCTTCTCTATCCCTCCATCCTTTATTGTCTCCTTCTCTATCCCTCCATCCTTCATTGACTCCTTCTCTATCCCTCCATCCTTCATTATCTCCTTCTCTATCCATCCATCCTTTATTGTCTCCTTCTATCCATCCATCCATCCATCTCTTCCATCCTTCATTGTCTCCTTCTCTATCCATCCTTCATTGTCTCCTTCTCTATCCCTCCATCCTTCATTGTCTCTGTCTCTATCCATCCATCCTTTATTGTCTCCTTCTCTATCCCTCCATCCTTTATTGTCTCCTTCTCTATCCCTCCATCCTTCATTGACTCCTTCTCTATCCCTCCATCCTTCATTATCTCCTTCTCTATCCATCCATCCTTTATTGTCTCCTTCTCTATCCATCCATCCTTCATTGTCTCCTTCTCTATCCATCCTTTATTGTCTCCTTCTCTATCCCTCCATCCTTCATTGTCTCCTTCTCTATCCCTCCATCCTTCATTGTCTCTGTCTCTATCCATCCATCCTTTATTGTCTCCTTCTCTATCCCTCCATCCTTCATTGACTCCTTCTCTATCCCTCCATCCTTTATTGTCTCCTTCTCTATCCCTCCATCCTTCATTGTCTCCTTCTCTATCCCTCCATCCTTCATTGTCTCTGTCTCTATCCATCCATCCTTTATTGTCTCCTTCTCTATCCCTCCATCCTTTATTGACTCCTTCTCTATCCCTCCATCCTTTATTGTCTCCTTCTCTATCCCTCCATCCTTCATTGTCTCCTTCTCTATCCATCCATCCTTTATTGTCTCCTTCTCTATCCCTCCATCCTTCATTGTCTCCTTCTCTATCCATCCTTAATTGTCTCCTTCTCTATCCATCCATCCTTTATTGTCTCCTTCTCTATCCCTCCATCCTTCATTGTCTCTGTCTCTATCCATCCATCCTTTATTGTCTCCTTCTCTATCCCTCCATCCTTTATTGACTCCTTCTCTATCCCTCCATCCTTTATTGTCTCCTTCTCTATCCCTCCATCCTTCATTGTCTCCTTCTCTATCCATCCATCCTTTATTGTCTCCTTCTCTATCCCTCCATCCTTCATTGTCTCCTTCTCTATCCATCCTTTATTGTCTCCTTCTCTATCCCTCCATCCTTCATTGTCTCCTTCTCTATCCCTCCATCCTTCATTGTCTCTGTCTCTATCCATCCATCCTTTATTGTCTCCTTCTCTATCCCTCCATCCTTTATTGTCTCCTTCTCTATCCATCCTTTATTGTCTCCTTCTATCTCTCCATCCTTTCTGTTCTACAGCTCCTCTTGTTCCTCTATCCTTTCTGTTCTACAGCTCCTCTTGTTCCTCTATCCTTTCTGTTCTACAGCTCCTCTTGTTCCTCTATCCTTTCTGTTCTATCCTTATCCTTTCTGTTCTACAGCTCCTCTTGTTCCTCTATCCTTTCTGTTCTACAGCTCCTCTTGTTCCTCTATCCTTTCTGTTCTACAGCTCCTCTTGTTCCTCTATCCTTTTGTTCCTCTATCCTTTCCTTTGTTCTACAGCTCCTCTTGTTCCTCTATCCTTTCTGTTCTACAGTTCCTCTTGTTCCTCTATCCTTTCCGTTCTACAGCTCCTCTTGTTCCTCTATCCTTTCTGTTCTACAGCTCCTCTTGTTCCTCTATCCTTTCTGTTCTACAGCTCCTCTTGTTCCTCTATCCTTTCTGTTCTACAGCTCCTCTTGTTCCTCTATCCTTTCTGTTCTACAGCCCCTCTTGTTCCTCCTTCTGAACTGAAGTGGCTTTGAACCATAACAGAAGGTGATATATGAACATGTATGAAAGAGAAAACTGGAGAAGAAAAGGAAGGAACTGGAGAAGGCAGGAGCAGATTGTCTCTGTCATCAACGCTACTAGTTGTTTCCCTGCCCAGGTATTGAATAAAAAAGCTTATCATAACCTAAATGTATCTGCAGGCGAGAAAATGAATTCCATCTGTGATCCACTATTAATGGGGGTGTTAATGGAGATTGCTGGTGCATCAACCGCAGAAAGCTGCCAGCTTTACATTTCCTGACAATCAACTCTGACAAGATTAAAAAACAACACGAATGATGATACACACGCAGATGATGGGAAATCACATGCAAATACACACGCATAGGCTATACGTAGTACGTGTATACACACAGAAACCCGCATAGGCTATATAAACAAGAACGCAATTAATCACACACAAATGTGTTTAATCTCCACACACATATATTTACATACATCTATGTATTTGTTCATCTGGATCTCCATTAGCTTTCACAGAATCAGCAGCTCTTCTTCCTGGGTTCCACAAAAAAGAACACAAAACATGACAATTTACAAAACACTGACACACTGGTAGACAGGGACAGTCACACAAATTACAAGACAAACACATACAAGCAATACAACAACCACAAAAATAATGAAAGTAATAATACTAACTATACTATAAAACAAATAATGTGTGTGTGTGTGTGTGTGTGTGTGTGTGTATATATGTGTGTGTGTGTGTGTGTGTGTGTGTGTGTGTGTGTGTGTGTGTGTGTCACCTCACAGTCCCATGAGATGCTGTTTAATCTGTTTCTTTTAAAGGTAATTCTTCACACACACACACACACACACACACACACACACACACACACACACACACACACACACACACACACACACACACACACACACACACACACACACACACACACACACACAAACACACATACACGCATACACACACACACACACACATACATGCAGACACAGACACACACACATACATGCATACATACACACACACACACACATACATGCATACACACACACACACACACACACACACACACACACACACACACACACACACACACACACACACACACACACACACACACACCCAGGGGAAAAGCATCCAGCATCCTTCCATAATAACCACTCAGCCCAGGCCGAGAGAGAAACAAAGAACCCTCTGAGGAAGCAGCAGCAATGGACCTGACTAGAGTACCTCTGTCCAGTGTCTCATTGTGTGTGTGTGTGTGTGTGTGTGTGTGTGTGTGTGTGTGTGTGTGTGTGTGTGTGTGTGTGTGTGTGTGTGTGTGTGTGTGTGTGTGTATGTGTGTGCGTGCGTGCGCGTGTGTGTGTATGTGTTAGAGAGAGAGAGAGTACATGTACGCACACACACGTTTTCAGTTTCTACAGGTTCAGCTTTTTGTGTGCAAATATAAATATTCGAGGATATTATTGTTGATATTATTGATATTATTATGTATGCCTCAGAGGTCCAATCAGCCCAGAGAGGAGCGGATGCACTGAGTCAAAATATGGTCCTGAAATATGACATCACACCCCTGCTAAGAGCTCAAACACTGCAAATCCACAGCCAGATAGGAAAACAAGACATTTGTTGCAAATATAACACACACACACACATGACATGAACTATAACACACACACAACCAAACATGACATGAACTATAACACACAAACAAACAAACATGACATGAACACACACACACATGACATGAACTATAACACACACACACACAAACATGACATGAACGATAACACACACAAACATGACATGAACTATAACACACACACACAAACATGACATGAACTATACACACACACACACACACATGACATGAACTATAACACACACAAATATGACATGAACTATAACACACACACACAAACATGACATGAACTATAACACACACAAACAAACATGACATGAACTATAACAACACACACACACACACACACATGACATGACATGAACTATAACACACACACACACACACTCAAACATGACATGAACTATAACACACACACACACACAAACAAACATGACATGAACTATAACACACACACACACACAAACATGACATGAACTATAACACACACACACAAACATGACATGAACTATAACACACACACACACACACACACAAACATGACATGAACTATAACACACACACACAACACACACACAAACATGACATGAACTATAACACACACACACACACACACACAAACATGACATGAACTATAACACACACACACAAACAAAAATGACATGAACTATAACACACACACACAAACATGACATGAACTATAACACACACACACAAACATGACATGAACTATAACACACACACACACACACACACATGACATGAACTATAAGACACACACACACACACAAACATGACATGAACTATAACACACACACACAAACATGACATGAACTATAACACACACACACACAAACATGACATGAACTATAACACACACACACACAAACATGACATGAACTAAACACACACACACACACACACACACAAACATGACATGAACTATAACACACACAACAAACATGACATGAACTATAACACACACACACACACACACATGAACACACACACACACACACAAACATGACATGAACTATAACACAAACACACACACACACACACACAAACATGACATGAACTATAACACACACACACAAACATGACATGAACTATAACACACACACACACAAACATGACATGAACTACAACACACACACACACACACACAAACATGACATGAACTATAACAAACACAAACAAACATGACATGAACTATAACACACACACACAAACATGACATGAACTATAACACACACACACAAACATGACATGAACTTTAACACACACACACACACACAAACATGACATGAACTATAACACACACACACACAAACATGACATGAACTATAACACACACACACACAAACATGACATGAACTATACACACACACACACACAAACATGACATGAACTATAACACACACACACACACACACACAAACATGACATGAACTATAACACACACACACACACACAAACATGACATGAACTATAACACACACACACACACAAACATGACATGAACTATAACACACACACAAACATGACATGAACTATAACACACACACAAACATGACATGAACTATAACACACACACACACACAAACATGACATGAACTATACACACACACACACACAAACATGACATGAACTATAACACACACACACACACAAACATGACATGAACTATAACACACACACACAAACATGACATGAACTACAACACACACACACACAAACATGACATGAACTATAACACACACACACAAACATGACATGAACTATAACACACACACACAAACATGACATGAACTATAACACACACACACACAAACAAACATGACATGAACTATAACACACACACACACACACACAAACATGACATGAACTATAACACACACACACACACACACAAACAAACATGACATGAACTATAACACACACACACAAACAAACATGACATGAACTATAACACACACACAAACAAACATGACATGAACTATAACACACACACAAACATGACATGAACTATAACACACACACAAACATGACATGAACTATAACACACACACACAAAAAAATGTCCTCCAAAGTAGGGACTTTAGGCCTGTGTGTAGGCAAGTTGCTTCGGATTCCCACAGAGGATGTGGTGACTGGTGACATTGTCAGTCTGTCTCAACCTGCCTTGGAGGTCTTGCCCCTTCATCCCGTGCCTCTTCCACCTGGCCCTGTTATCTATCCACCCGGCCCTGTTATCTATCCACCCGGCCCTGTTATCTACCACCCGGCCCTGTTATCTACCACCTGGCCCTGTTATCTATAATCTATCCACCCGGCCCTGTTATCTATCCACCCGCCCCTGTTATCTACCACCTGGCCCTGTTATCTATCCACCCGGCCCTGTTATCTACCACCCGGCCCTGTTATCTATCCACCCGGCCCTGTTATCTATCCACCCGGCCCTGTTATCTATCCACCCGGCCCTGTTATCTATCCACCCGCCCCTGTTATCTACCACCTGGCCCTGTTATCTATCCACCCGGCCCTGTTATCTACCACCTGGCCGTGTTATCTATCCACCCGGCCCTGTTATCTATCCACCTGTCCCTGTTATCTATCCACCCGGCCCTGTTATCTATCCACCTGGCCCTGTTATCTATCCACCTGGCCCTGTTATCTATCCACCTGGCCCTGTTATCTATCCACCTGGCCCTGTTATCTATCCACCTGGCCCTGTTATCTACCACCTGGCCCTGTTATCTATCCACACGGCCCTGTTATCTATCCACACGGCCCTGTTATCTATCCACACGGCCCTGTTATCTATCCACACGGCCCTGTTATCTACCACCTGGCCCTGTTATCTATCCACACGGCCCTGTTATCTACCACCCGGCCCTGTTATCTACCACCTGGCCCTGTTATCTATCCACCCGGCCCTGTTATCTATCTACTCGGCCCTGTTATCTATCCACCCGGCCCTGTTATCTACCACCCGGCCCTGTTATCTATCCACCCGGCCCTGTTATCTATCCACCCGGCCCTGTTATCTATCCACCCGCCCCTGTTATCTACCACCTGGCCCTGTTATCTAACCACCCGGCCCTGTTATCCATCCACCCGGCCCTGTTATCTATCCACCTGGCCCTGTTATCTATCCACCCGGCCCTGTTATCTACCACCTGGCCCTGTTATCTATCCACCCGGCCCTGTTATCTACCACCTGGCCCTGTTATCTACCACCTGGCCCTGTTATCTACCACCTGTCCCTGTTATATACCACCTGGCCCTGTTATCTATCCACCCGGCCCTGTTATCTACCACCTGGCCCTGTTATCTATCCACCCGGCCCTGTTATCTATCCACCCGGCCCTGTTATCTACCACCTGGCCCTGTTATCTATCCACACGGCCCTGTTATCTATCCACCCGGCCCTGTTATCTACCACCTGGCCCTGTTATCTATCCACACGGCCCTGTTATCTATCCACACGTCCCTGTTATCTATCCACACGGCCCTGTTATCTACCACCTGGCCATGTTATCTATACACGGCCCTGTTATCTATCCACACGGCCCTGTTACTAAACACGGCCCTGTTATCTATCCACCTGGCCCTGTTATCTATCCACACGGCCCTGTTATCTATCCACACGGCCCTGTTATCTATCCACACGGCCATGTTATCTATCCACCTGGCCCTGTTATCTATCCACCTGGCCCTGTTATCTACCACCTGGCCCTGTTATCTACCCACCCGGCCCTGTTATCTACCACCTGGCCCTGTTATCTACCCACCCGGCCCTGTTATCACCACCTGGCCCTGTTATCTATCCACACGGCCCAAACCACCTGGCCCTGTTATCTATCCACACGGCCCTGTTATCTATCCACACGGCCCTGTTATCTATCCACACGGCCCTGTTATCTATCCACACGGCCCTGTTATCTACCACCTGGCCCTGTTATCTATCGACACGGCCCTGTTATCTATCCACACGGCCCTGTTATCTATCCACCCGGCCCTGTTATCTATCCACACGGCCCTGTTATCTACCACCTGGCCCTGTTATCTATCCACACGGCCCTGTTATCTATCCACACGGCCCTGTTATCTATCCACACGGCCCTGTTATGACGGCCCTGTTATCTATCCACACGGCCCTGTTATCTACCACCTGGCCCTGTTATCTTTCCACACGGCCCTGTTATCTACCACCTGGCCCTGTTATCTATCCGCACGGCCCTGTTATCTATCCACGTGGCCCTGTTATCTACCACCTGGCCCTGTTATCTATCCACACGGCCCTGTTATCTATCCACACGGCCCTGTTATCTATCCACCCGGCCCTGTTATCTATCCACACGGCCCTGTTATCTACCACCTGGCCCTGTTATCTATCCACATGGCCCTGTTATCTATCCACACGGCCCTGTTATCTATCCACATGCCCTGTTATCTATTCACACGGCCCTGTTATCTATCCACACGGCCCTGTTATCTACCACCTGGCCCTGTTATCTATCCACCCGGCCCTGTTATCTATCCACACGGCCCTGTTATCTATTCAACGGCCCTGTTATCTATCCACCCGGCCCTGTTATCTACCACCTGGCCCTGTTATCTATCCACACGGCCCTGTTATCTATCCACACGGCCCTGTTATCTATCCAACGGCCCTGTTATCTATCCACACGGCCCTGTTATCTACCACCTGGCCCTGTTATCTATCCACCCGGCCCTGTTATCTACCACCTGGCCCTGTTAAACACGGCCCTGTTATCTATCCACACGGCCCTGTTATCTATCCACACGGTCCTGTTATCTATCCACACGGCCCTGTTATCTATCCACCCGGCCCTGTTATCTATCCACACGGCCCTGTTATCTATCCACCCGCCCCTGTTATCTATCCACCCGGCCCTGTTATCTATCCACACGGCCCTGTTATCTATCCACACGGCCCTGTTATCTATCCACCTGGCCCTGTTATCTATCCACCTGGCCCTGTTATCTACCACCTGGCCCTGTTATCTATCCACACGGCCCTGTTATCTAACACGGCCCTGTTATCTATCCACCTGGCCCTATATCTATCCACACGGCCCTGTTATCTATCCACCTGGCCCTGTTATCTACCACCTGGCCCTGTTATCTATCCACACGGCCCTGTTATCTATCCACACGGCCCTGTTATCTATCCACCTGGCCCTGTTATATCCACCTGGCCCTGTTATCTACCACCTGGCCCTGTTATCTACACCCGGCCCTGTTATCTACCACCTGGCCCTGTTATGACCCACCCGGCCCTGTTATCTACCACCTGGCCCTGTTATCTATCCACACGGCCCTGTTATCTACCACCTGGCCCTGTTATCTATCCACACGGCCCTGTTATCTATCCACACGGCCCTGTTATCTATCCACACGGCCCTGTTATCTATCCACACGGCCCTGTTATCTATCAAACATGTTATCTATCCAACGGCCCTGTTATCTACCACCTGGCCCTGTTATCATCCACACGGCCCTGTTATCTATCCACACGGCCCTGTTATCTATTCACACAGCCCTGTTATCTATTCACACGGCCCTGTTATCTATCCACACGGCCCTGTTATCTACCACCTGGCCCTGTTATCTTTCCACACGGCCCTGTTATCTACCACCTGGCCCTGTTATCTATCCGCACGGCCCTGTTATCTATCCACGCGGCCCTGTTATCTACCACCTGGCCCTGTTATCTATCCACACGGCCCTGTTATCTATCCACACGGCCCTGTTATCTACCACCTGGCCCTGTTATCTATCCACCCGGCCCTGTTATCTACCACCTGGCCCTGTTATCTATCCTGTTATCTATCCACACGGCCCTGTTATCTATCCACACGGCCCTGTTATCTATCCACACGGCCCTGTTATCTACCACCTGGCCCTGTTATCTATCCACACGGCCCAGTTATCTATCCACATGCCCTGTTATCTACCACCTGGACCTGTTATCTATCCACACCCTGTTATCTATCCACCTGGCCCTGTTATCTATCCACACGGCCCTGTTATCTATCCACACGGCCCTGTTATCTATCCACACGGCCCTGTTATCTATCCACACGGCCCAGTTATCTATCCACACGGCCCTGTTATCTACCACCTGGACCTGTTATCTATCCACCCGGCCCTGTTATCTATCCACCTGGCCCTGTTATCTATCCACACGGCCCTGTTATCTATCCACACGGCCCTGTTATCTATCCACCTGGCCCTGTTATCTATCCACACGGCCCTGTTATCTATCCACACGGCCCTGTTATCTATCCACACGGCCCTGTTATCTACCACCTGGCCCTGTTATCTATCCACACGGCCCTGTTATCTATCCACACGGCCCTGTTATCTATCCACACGGCCCTGTTATCTACCACCTGGCCCTGTTATCTATCCACCCGGCCCTGTTATCTATCCACACGGCCCTGTTATCTATCCACACGGCCCTGTTATCTACCACCTGGCCCTGTTATCTACCACACGGCACTGTTATCTACCACCTGGCCCTGTTATCTATCCACACGGCCCTGTTATCTCTCCACACGGCCCTGTTATCTACCACCTGGCCATGTTATCTATCCACCCGGCCCTGTTATCTACCACCTGGCCCTGATATCTATCCACACGGCCCTGTTATCTATCCACACGGCCCTGTTATCTATCCACCCGGCCCTGTTATCTACCACCTGGCCCTGTTATCTGTCCACACGGCCCTGTTATCTATCCACACGGCCCTGTTATCTATCCACACGGCCCTGTTATCTATCCACACGGCCCTGTTATCTATTCACACGGCCCTGTTATCTATCCACACGGCCCTGTTATCTACCACCTGGCCCTGTTATCTTTCCACACGGCCCTGTTATCTACCACCTGGCCCTGTTATCTATCCACACACGGCCCTGTTATCTATCCACGTGGACACCACCTGGCCCTGTTATCTATCCACACGGCCCTGTTATCTATCCACACGGCCCTGTTATCTATCCACCCGGCCCTGTTATCTATCCACACGGCCCTGTTATCTACCACCTGGCCCTGTTATCTATCCACATGGCCCTGTTATCTATCCACACGGCCCTGTTATCTATCCACACGGCCCTGTTATCTATTCACACGGCCCTGTTATCTATCCACACGGCCCTGTTATCTACCACCTGGCCCTGTTATCTATCCACCCGGCCCTGTTATCTATCCACACGGCCCTGTTATCTATTCACACGGCCCTGTTATCTATCCACCCGGCCCTGTTATCTACCACCTGGCCCTGTTATCTATCCACACGGCCCTGTTATCTATCCACACGGCCCTGTTATCTATCCACACGGCCCTGTTATCTATCCACACGGCCCTGTTATCTACCACCTGGCCCTGTTATCTATCCACCCGGCCCTGTTATCTACCACCTGGCCCTGTTATCTATCCACACGGCCCTGTTATCTATCCACACGGCCCTGTTATCTATCCACACGGTCCTGTTATCTATCCACACGGCCCTGTTATCTATCCACCCGGCCCTGTTATCTATCCACACGGCCCTGTTATCTATCCACCCGCCCCTGTTATCTATCCACCCGGCCCTGTTATCTATCCACACGGCCCTGTTATCTATCCACACGGCCCTGTTATCTATCCACCTGGCCCTGTTATCTATCCACCTGGCCCTGTTATCTACCACCTGGCCCTGTTATCTATCCACACGGCCCTGTTATCTATCCACACGGCCCTGTTATCTATCCACCTGGCCCTGTTATCTATCCACACGGCCCTGTTATCTATCCACCTGGCCCTGTTATCTACCACCTGGCCCTGTTATCTATCCACACGGCCCTGTTATCTATCCACACGGCCCTGTTATCTATCCACCTGGCCCTGTTATCTATCCACCTGGCCCTGTTATCTACCACCTGGCCCTGTTATCTACCCACCCGGCCCTGTTATCTACCACCTGGCCCTGTTATCTACCCACCCGGCCCTGTTATCTACCACCTGGCCCTGTTATCTATCCACACGGCCCTGTTATCTACCACCTGGCCCTGTTATCTATCCACACGGCCCTGTTATCTATCCACACGGCCCTGTTATCTATCCACACGGCCCTGTTATCTATCCACACGGCCCTGTTATCTATCCGCACGGCCCTGTTATCTATCCACACGGCCCTGTTATCTACCACCTGGCCCTGTTATCTATCCACACGGCCCTGTTATCTATCCACACGGCCCTGTTATCTATTCACACAGCCCTGTTATCTATTCACACGGCCCTGTTATCTATCCACACGGCCCTGTTATCTACCACCTGGCCCTGTTATCTTTCCACACGGCCCTGTTATCTACCACCTGGCCCTGTTATCTATCCGCACGGCCCTGTTATCTATCCACGCGGCCCTGTTATCTACCACCTGGCCCTGTTATCTATCCACACGGCCCTGTTATCTATCCACACGGCCCTGTTATCTACCACCTGGCCCTGTTATCTATCCACCCGGCCCTGTTATCTACCACCTGGCCCTGTTATCTATCCTGTTATCTATCCACTGGCCCTGTTATCTATCCACACGGCCCTGTTATCTATCCACCGGCCCTGTACCACCTGGCCCTGTTATCTATCCACACGGCCCAGTTATCTATCCACACGGCCCTGTTATCTACCACCTGGACCTGTTATCTATCCACCCGGCCCTGTTATCTATCCACCTGGCCCTGTTATCTATCCACACGGCCCTGTTATCTATCCACACGGCCCTGTTATCTATCCACACGGCCCTGTTATCTATCCACACGGCCCAGTTATCTATCACGGCCCTGTTATCTACCACCTGGACCTGTTATCTACCACCTGGCCCTGTTATCTATCCACCTGGCCCTGTTATCTATCCACACGGCCCTGTTATCTATCCACACGGCCCTGTTATCTATCCACCTGGCCCTGTTATTATCTATCCCACGGCCCTGTTATCTATCCACACGGCCCTGTTATCTACCACCTGGCCCTGTTATCTATCCACCGGCCCTGTTATCTATCCACACGGCCCTGTTATCTATCCACACGGCCCTGTTATCTACCACCTGGCCCTGTTATCTATCCACCCGGCCCTGTTATCTATGGCCCTGTTATCTATCCACACGGCCCTGTTATCTACCACCTGGCCCTGTTATCTACCACCTGGCCCTGTTATCTACCACCTGGCCCTGTTATCTATCCACACGGCCCTGTTATCTATCCACACGGCCCTGTTATCTACCACCTGGCCCTGTTATCTATCCACCCGGCCCTGTTATCTACCACCTGGCCCTGTTATCTATCCACCTGGCCCTGTTATCTATCCACACGGCCCTGTTATCTATCCACCCGGCCCTGTTATCTACCACCTGGTCCACACGGCCCTGTTATCTATCCACACGGCCCTGTTATCTATCCACCCGGCCCTGTTATCTACCACCTGGCCCTGTTATCTATCCACACGGCCCTGTTATCTATCCACACGGCCCTGTTATCTATCCACACGGCCCTGTTATCTACCACCTGGCCCTGTTATCTACCACACGGCCCTGTTATCTACCACACGGCCCTGTTATCTATCCACACGGCCCTGTTATCTACCACCTGGCCCTGTTATCTACCACCTGGCCCTGTTATCTATCACCTGGCCCTGTTATCTACCACCTGGCCCTGTTATCTACCACCTGGCCCTGTTATCTACCACCTGGCCCTGTTATCTATCACCCGAGGAGGAGGGGGGGTTTCTTCCACTCCAAACTGCTAGCACCATCATCTACCTATGAAGGGACTCCACCTTCCCACTGGGTCCCACTGGGTACACCCTGGTTGAATCAATGTTGTTTCCACGTCATATCAACAAAATGATGTTGAACCAATGTTAAATTGACGTCTGTGGACAGCAGGTTATATGTATATAGTACTGTATATACTGTATATAGTACTCAAAACCATTATTATTATACCATTGATAAAAAAGCTACAGTGTGTTATGCTACTGCTTTAACACAGTAGTGTGAGAGCAATTTAAGTAAGGCCATTCTTCAAACCCCTGCATAACGTTCGGCCTG